>NW_007245102.1:502280-504108 GCF_000164805.1 Carlito syrichta
ATGTGGTTTTTGTTTTGACATCTGCTGATGTATTTAATTACATTTATGGTTTTACGAATGTTGAAACAGCCTTGAATCCTGGATATGAAGCCTACTTGGTCATGATGGATGATTTTTGAGATATGTTGTTGAATCTAGTTTGCTAGAATCTTGTTGAGAATTTTAGTATCTATGCTCATCAAAGATATTAGTCTGTAGTTCTCTTTCTTTGTTGGGTCTTTACCTGGCTTGGGTATCAATGTGATGTTAGCTTCATCAAATGAGTTGGGGAGCATTCCATCTTTCTCAATTATCTGAAATACCTTCAGTAGGATGGAATCAGTTCTTCCTTAAATGTCTTGTAGAATTCTGCTGGAAAGCCATCTGGACCAGGGCTTTTATTTGTAGGTAGTTTTCTTATTATGTAGTTGATTTTCTTGAATGTTATTGGTCTATTTAGGGTCTCAATTTCTTCTTGTTTCAACCTAGGCAGGTTGTGTGATGACAAAAAGTCCCCCATTTCCCTAAGATTTTCAAATTTGTTTCCATACAAGGGTACATAGTAGTCTCTAATGATCTTTTGTATATCTTCAGGGACAGATGTGACTTCATATTTTGTGTTTCTGATTGTGCTTATTTGGGTTTTTCTCTCTTTTTCTTGGTTAGTCTAGCTAGGGGACCATCGATCTTGTTTATTCTTTTGAAGAACCAGCTATTTGTTTCATTGATTTTTTTCTATTATCTTATTGCCTTCTATGTCTTGGATTTGGGCTTTTATTTTGGTGATCTGTATTCTTCTGCTGAAATTAGAATTTTTGTGGTCTTACTTTTCCTTCTTCCTTGGGTGGATTGTTAGGCTGTTAATTTGTGATCCTTCCATTTTCTTCATGTGCGTTTGTAGGGATATAAATTCCCTTCTTACTACAGCTTTCATGGCATCCCAGAGATTTTTGGTAAGATGTTTCTTCATTTTAATTTGTTTCCAGGTATCTTTTGATCTCTATTTTGACTTCATCATTGACCCAGGAGTTGTTTAGCAACATGCTGTTTAGTGTCCATGTCTTTGTGGGTTTTGGGGGAACCTTGTTGGTGTTAATGTTTATTTTTATTCCACTGTGGTCCGAGAAGGTGCATGTTAAAATTTCAGTTCTTTTAAATTTGCTTATGCTTGATTTATGGCCAAGTATGTGGTTGATCTTAGAATACGTCTATGTGGTGATTAGTAGAATGTGTATTCTGTGGTCTTTGGATGGAGTGTTCTGTAGGTATCATTTAAGGCCATTTGGTCAAGAGTCACATTGAGGTTCCAGATCTCATTGGTGATTTTTTGTCCTGATGATCTGTCTAGGGTTGTGAGTTGGGTATTAAAGTCCCCAATTATAATGGTGTTAGAGTCAATATCTTTCTTTAGTTTTCCTAGAAGTTGCTTTATGAAAGTTGGCGCAGCTATGTTGGGTTCATATATGTTTAGGATAGATATTTCTTGTGATGGAGTGAACCTTTTATTATTATGTAGTAGCCTTCTGTATCTTTTTAAATTTTTGATAGCTTAAATGGCATTTTGTCTGAAATTAGAATCGCAATTCCTCCTTTCTTTTGTGTTCTATTAGCTTGAAAATTTGTTTCCTATCCTCTTACTTAGAGTCTGTGCATGTCCTTTCTAGTGAGATGGATCTCTTGAAGGCAGTATTTTGTTGCCTGGTGATATTTTATCCATTTTGTCATTCTATGTCTTTTCAGTGGTGCATTTAGTCCATTCATATTCAGGCTAATTATTGAAATGTGAGAGTTTGTCCCTGTCATAGAGTTCTTATAGAGTTGTTGTTCTTCCACTTGGTTTTTTGTCTTC
>NW_007245102.1:505002-522719 GCF_000164805.1 Carlito syrichta
AATTCTGCTTTCCATGCTTATCAGTTTGTTATTTATTTCATTCACAGTATTCTTTATACTTCTTTATCTCAGATATCAGCTCCTTGCTAGTTTCTTCGTGTCTCTCCTCAGTTCTTTTTAATCTCTCCATTAATGTCTTGATATCTAGGTTTGTAGTTTGGGACCAGTCATTCTGAGGGCCTTTCATTGTTTGCATTCCGAAGTCAGTTTTCTCATTGCCTGCCCTCCCAGGGGTCTGGGAGAGACCTATATTCTTCTTTTGGTTTTTCTTCATTTGTGTAGATTTTTCTCTCTCTCCCCCTTTCCCTCCCCTTCTTTAATTCTGTTTATCAGGGAAGGTGGGGTTGCTTTTGTTTCACTTGTGCAATCTCCTATACTTTCTTATGAGGGTCCTCTGGCTTTGTTCATTTTTGAGGTTGGAGTGTGGGCTGCAGCCTGGACTTTTTGCAGTTTTGAGGTTTAATTAAAGGGGAAGCTGTGATTCAGAATCTATATGCTGATTCCAGCATCCACCAACAGGTGTATGAGCACACTGGAACCTATTTCCCACTGCCTTGCAATCTCTCAGTGCAGCGGTATGTAGGTTTGGTCCCTGGATCAAAAGGAGGTACAAAAGAGGAAAAGAATGGAGGAAAGGAGGGTCAATAGGAAGTTAGAAAGAGAAGATAGTGAGAGGGAAAACAGACATACATACCCACTAACAGGTGAAAAAGAGACACAAGGCCAGAGAGAAGGGAAAAAAACACATGAACAAAATTCCCTAAAGAATACTGTTAGCTACACAGACAGACCAATAAAATCACAAAACAGATAGTGTAAGTCAGAAAGCAAACAAAAGTGAGCTGAACATACAGTCAAAATGATAAAATCAAAAGTCAAAATAAGAGATGAGACTAGTTCTGGAATCTTTCCTGAGTTTCTAAAGTCTCTTCAGCTCTGATCTCCAGCTTCTCCCCTTTGTGTTTGATGCAGGTGGCTAGATTTACTAGCAGCTTGGGTTTGTTTTTTTCTAGCCTGCTGCCTCAGAGGTCTGCGATGCTTAGTTACCTTTGTCTGATTCAGGTAGGGGAGGAGCATTGTCTCCTGTTTAACAATGTTACCTTAGGAACTGAGATGGAGGCTGCTGATAGGTGGGCAGGGCAATGCAAATCTCTGCCTGGAGAATGGCCGAGGTGGCAGCTTCACTTTTGCGGATCTTTTCTCTCCACTCGTCTGGGTCCCTAGGTGATCCACTATGATGGACTGTGGTGGTGGGAGCCACCGGGGATCAGCTGCACAGCTGGGTGCTGGATCCAGGGTGCCACCAGCAGGCTGGGGTGGAGGAGGGGGTCGGGAGTTCCCTCCTCTGGAGCTGAGAGCCTCCAATCAGCACCTCCTTAAGATATGCTGTTCCCTTACACAAGCATGGGGTCGTGCACTACATGCCTCAGCCAGGGTGGGCCCAGAGCTCCAGAGCTCCAAAGCTCCAAAGGGCAGGTGGTGGGCAGCGAGAGTGGCCCTGGGCCCCTCACAGGGTACTTCAGCCAGAAATGGGACCGGTATCTTTGAGGGTTGGGCACCCAGAGCCTCCCTGGGTGACCGGCTTCTTGGTGCTGGGTGCTGGACGAGACGATGTAGCCAGGGAGGGAGCTGAGACCCAGGACTCCTGCACAGGTGGGAGTCACGTACAGTGGAGTAGCAGCAGCCGGGGGCCGCAATATCCGGCCCTGCATGGGACCAAAGGTCCCCGGGCCTCGGACCAGTGCAGTTGGTGGTGGGCAGCGAGGTGGGGGAAGAAAAATAAGAGTCTTTTTGGAAACTCACGTTTGGAGAATCTCGCAAATCCACTATGCTGTCGCCATCTTACAGGAACTCTTCGCTTATTTTGCTTTTAAGTTGATTTGATTTTCACATGCAGTTACGAGCCTGGGGCTCCAGAAAGTCCACAAACAATGTCATCTCTTTCTCTAAACCCTATAAAAATATTCCAGAAAATGCCTCACACTGTGTTAAGGGAAACATGTTGACAGAACTTCTGAAAAGTACTAAAGAGACAATTCCAAAGAGAGAAGGTTTCTACTGCCTTACAAATACTAGCTTTACCATTTGCTAAAGGACAAATATTGCTTTATAATTGCAATCTAAGAAGCCTAGCAGCCAGAGATGTCATTTTTATGACAGCTACAGCTTTTCTCCTTTTGCCATCTCTGTAGCTGTACTTCTAGGAGATGAACAGCCCGTGCCCCACAGGTGCAGCACACAGCACCATGACCAATCAGGGTCCAAATATGTTTATTAAGTGAATACATAAATCTATCCAGCAGGCAAGTCTGTTTCAAACGTGATCCAGAGAAACTGAAGCATTGTGATGCACTGTTTGAGGATATCTGTTATCAAACTTACAAGAGCAAAGACCAGTCAGGATGGCAGCCACGATCCCATTCTATTGCAGTGTTGTGAACACAAGAAGCATTGGCTAATCTGATTTTGCAGCACACAGATGATGCTTTCTGCTTCTTAGGAAAGAAGTTCTGATCTGGAATAATTCCTTCTATGTCTTCAGAGAGCCACCTAAGACAGAAAAAATAAATAAAAAAAACCTTACTTTCCCTGGAAGCTAGAAGCAGAGTAAGAATCAAGACCCAGCCTCAAGTCTGCAGGCCACTTGGAAGCATTCCGGTGGGCCTCCGAGTAGTTTTAGAGTGAAATTCTCAAGTGTAGCACATAAATATATCCATGCACATTTATGTGAATGCGAATGGGAAATAAACACTGTGTGGCATTGTTAGGGAAAGATGAGAATGTCAAGGAATTGCATGAAATAGAACAGGGCATTGCAACATCCAAAGTCTGAAATGTCTGGCCTCAGCAGATGAACGCTACTGTGACCTCAAGACAGCACAGATAAAAATAAGACCAAATGAAATAAAATAAAATAAAATCATTTTTATGACCTAATGTAACTCACTCAGGTCCAGAGCACAGTAACTGACTGAGAATCTGTGGCTGTCCTAGTCTAAAAGTCACATGAACATTTTTTGAATGTCCTTGACTCTGGACATTCATTTCAACTTAATGAATGTCTACTTAGTACTCATGATGTGCCAAGAACCATACAAGATGTTGGAGTGAAACCATGATTACGACAACAGTGTGTGCGGGTCTGTAGAATTAATCATTCAACAGGAAAGCGAAAGTATTAAACACATAATTATAAGAAAAAATGATTTGCAGCCATGACAGCAGGGCAGGGCTCAGTGGCATGCCAGAGCACAGGTGTATATAACTGAGGTGTTAGAAAGAACATCTGAGGCAAAAGGACCGCTAAGCTGTGACCTGGACTCCAGGTAAGGTTTAGCCCATCAAAGCTAGGACACAAGTCAAACCTGGTGACTCATGCCAGTAATCCCAGCATTTTGGGAAGCCTAAGCAGCAGGATTTTTTGAGACCAGGAGTTCGAGACCAGCCTGGGCAACATGGCAAGATCTCATCTCTAAAATAAAAATTAAAAAGTTAGCTGGGTGCCTGGTGCACAACTGTAGTCCCGACTACTCAGGAAGCAAGAGAATCAATCACCTGAGCCAAGAGTTCGAGGATGCAGTGAGCTATTCTCATGCTGCTGCACTCCAGCTTGAGAAACAGAGAAATATCCTGTGTCTAAAAAGAAAAGCATATGAATTTAAAAATAAAATTAATAAAATAAAAAGAAACTTAAAAGAACAAAATGTACAAACACCATGTCGATTGAGAGATGTGTGTCTGTGACCTCTGTTCTAAGGTGCAGTGTGGTGATGGATGAGGTTGGGGAACTAATCAGGCCTGATTGTCCATGTGTGATGTGGGAAATTAATACCTGATAAGAAAGCTAAAGTACATTTAGAAAACCCATGTTGACCTTGCAGAGCTTCTCAGAGTCTTTCCTCTGTGAATATACACCACAACATTTAAACATTTGCAATATTTAAAGCTCCTGAAATACATTATTGTCTTGCTATTTTTGTGCTCTTTAAATTTAATAAATTATTGTCTTGCTATGTATTGTCCCATAGAAGCCAGAGCTGTGACTATTTCTCTCTTTCTCTTGAACCTGGAGGAAGAAACTGGTTTGAGGGAAGGAGATTAAATGGAATTTAGGTGGCAGGTTGTGATTTCTTGGTACGTTTCTACTGTTCTGTACCCACTGTGGAATCCTGATGAATTCCACAGCCTTCATTTTTTTTAAGGGAGTTACTGGTATGAATATTTATCCCCATGTGATGTTAACAGTAAGTAGACCCATCTGCCCTTGGAAACAATTATTGTTATTTCTCATTCTTAAAGGCAGTTCCTCCCCTGTGTTCAGTGCTATTTTTAAAGGTTTTTATATCTTCTACTACCGGAGAAGTTTATTCGACTTAGTAGGCACAGCTACTCCCACCACAAAATAAACAAATGCGTAAGTAAATATATAAATAGGCAAGAACACAGACAGCATGCTCTGAGACCTCTACATCTTCTTGGCAGAAAATCAATGTACAGTGGTTCTGGAGATGGAGACCATTGAGCTCAATTTTTGTTTGCCTTCTAGATAATTCCAGTTTCTGCTGTCATCGGGATGGTGAAAAGAGAGCTTTCCTATCTCATAAAACCTTTCATGGGTCATGACAAGCAATTTACAATTATGTTCATTCAAATTCTAAATTCTGTCCAAATGCAATTGACAGACTGCTGACAGCTAAGTGATGGAAATGGTACAAATAAATTCTGTGTATGATAATTACTTATCGATCTGCAAAGTGCCTTCTATGTGGATGTGTGCTAGAACAAAGGCATGGATGTGTTGAAAGCTTGTAATAATCATACCGAGAACAGCACAGATAAGGACATCTTAGCATGTGTCAGGGTTTACTTGTTAGAAGCGTATTCTTGCTAGAAGAGGAAGACTTTCTTTTGTTTCCATTTTCTTTAACATGTAGCTGTTTAAAAATTACTGGTTTCTAGTTTCCATACTCAAAGCCAGATTCAGGAGACTCCTTTTAAAATATGTACATCAACCACTGCACCACAGTCCTGCTCTTGGTTTTAAAAATGTATAGACTAATATTTTAAAACTTATAGTCACTAAAAATCAGTGATGCCACTCTTTTAGTTAACGAAAAATTCATTACAGTGAAAATTGCTCTTTTAAAAACATGCATCATATTATTTTATTTGAAAAAGACATATAATACTTCTAGCCATGTTAGAGATAGTTGGAGAAAATAATACTAGACAGCTTCTGTGGCGTGCTCACATGACCTAACCTGTTCTTTTGCTGAGATTTTAGATTCAACGAGAAATGTGCAGTTTGTCACATGGGCATATTGTGTGATGATGAGGTTTGGGCTTCTACTGAGCCTATGCCCAGGTGGTACGTATTTTTAAAAATTATTCTTGGGATAGAGGTCTGACTTTTGTTTGAAGCAAAGTGGTCTTTGTACAGTCATTGAACTAGCCCTGCATGTAACATCTGGTTGACTAGGATCATCGTGGTCTACTCTGCTAAGCAGAATGCCAGGAGGAGTCTCATTACTCATCATCACAAGGTAACTACATAGCGACAACCCTTACCTTCGTTTCTAGAAGAGTCAGCCAAAACAACATACGTGCCCTCATCTACCATTAGCTCAGTCCCAAACACGAAGGTGCCCAAGGCTTCATCTGAGTAGTTTGTGCTAGGTTCCCGTGCCTAGACATTGTCTTCTAAGAAGTCTGAACTAGATTCCAGGGATTTTCATTTTTAGCAGCGTTTCAGGTGAATTTCATGCAATCAGTACTTCTTCAGTTTAGAGATGTTTTTCATCTTTGTGTTCCTGAAACCACACACAGTGCCTAATATATTTAACTAGGGTCTCGCTCTGTCACCTAGTCTGGAGTGCAGTGGCACAATCACAGCTCACTGCAGCCTTGACTTCCTGGGCTCAGGTGATCCTTCTCCCCCAGCCTCGTGAGGAGCTGGTACTTCAGGCGTGCACCACCATGCCTGGCTAGTTTTAAAAAAAAATTTTTTTTGTAGTGATGAGGTCTCACTGTGTTGCCTAAGTTGGTTTCAAATTCCTGGGCTCAAGTGATCCTCCCACCTCGGCCTCCCAAAGTGCTGGAATTACAGGCATGCACCACCTCACTTGGCCCCATATCAGACTCTTTAAAATCACTTTTTAAGTGAAATTAAATTTGAAGTAATTGAAATTGGTAGTCAGCATAGGCTGAGTTATACCTCAGGAAGATCCACTACTGAAGTCTCCATTGTTAATATAACGCAGCCCTATTTCTCACGCTTGTGGTCCAGGCCACTTTCTAAGTTGGCTGGCGTCCTTGAAGTCACTCAGCGATCCAGGCTGGAGACCTGCTATTGTGCAATTTTACCTCTTAGCTGTATACTCTAGCCACGGTGTGAGTTTCATCTTTACTATGGAAGGGAGAAGGGAAGAAGGTGTGTTAGAAGGTTTTCTCTATTAAGAGTTTTGACATAGAATTAACATACATCAATTTACACAGTCCAGTGTTCAGAACTGTCGTGTGGCCATGGGAAACTGCAAGGTAGCTGGAAAGTGTGACATATTTGTGATCCCCAAAGGAGAGGATTACCAGATAGCAATGAATATTAGGGGTGGTGTCTATCTCTGGAGTTACATATAAGAGTCATTTTTCATGTGCCTTTTTTATGATATTTTAAAGGTCATGCTCAAACACCATTCATGAATTCTTCTGCTTCAACTTCCCTGTCTTGTCTCTTACTGAACTCGACCAAATTTATATGTTTTGCTTTCATAGAAGAGTCTATGAACAACAAGATCACAACATAGGCATGATACCCTTGGAGGCTTCTGCCAAAGGCTAACATCAGTAAAACACGTTATAAACAATACTCAAATATCCAGGCTAAGCCTAGGAGGGCTAAAAAAAGTGTACTGAAAAGAACTGAACACACAGCAGAAAAGGTCTCCAAGGGCATGTGGTTGATGGATAGATGGTGAATAAAACACTTGCAGATTTAACCCAAATAGCCAATCATTTTTCCAGGGTTGATGTCAGTGTTTTGCACCCAGGTGACTCTGTGGCTTAGAACACTGATATGTTGACAATGTCCCTGAATAAAAGGGAGAGGAAAGAGGTTCAAGGGTAGTAACTGCTGTAAGAGAGCAGAATGGGGGTCAAGTGGACAGTTAAAAATTATCTTAAAGACAAAGCAGATCAGTCAAAAAATTATTTTAAAAAACCCTGAAAACTGTATGTTGTTTTGTTACCATGTGAAGATGGGACCACCCCATATCACATTCGGTTTAAAAATATTAATTTAAATATAACAAAAGTAATATATGCTTTTTAATAAAAATGTGAACAAAAGTATAAACTTAAATTCTCCTTTCCTTTCCTCTTCAAATTCCAGATTTTAACATTTTGCTTCTTGACATATATCCTTCTAGAGTTTTGATATTTTATATATATGAAAATACACATCAGCATGCCATTATTACACATTTCTATTTTTATTTACATATTTACAATAAATACCTATTGATCTCTTCTAGACTTCAAGTGCTATAAAAATAAGGGAGGGTCAGTATTTGCTCACTTTTATTTTCAGTATCAAACCCAGTGCCTAACGTACTGCAGGTGCTGAATGGATTATCTGATGAACAAACGGCTCTTAAATTTACAATTCATCTTAGACAGCTTTCCATGTGAACCTTATTATTTTTAATCTCAGTATAGTATTACATCACCCCAACATACTCCCTCCTTTTGGCATACCAAGTGTCTATTATTTCCATCTTTGAGGGCACTTAGCTACCACATAAGTGAGAACATATTTTAAAATATTTTCTATTGATCGATATGTCAATTCCTTCTGACTTTATTTTTTACTATCGCAAACAATATGGAAAGAAACATTTCTTTACATTGGTTTTGTTCACTAAGTTGAATATTTATATGGGATTGATCCTTGGACATAGGATATTTAACTCAAAGTCATGAATGTTTTCAATGTTGATGAACACTGGTGAAATGGTTCTTCACATTTTTGGAAGAATCACAGGGCCCTTTGATGAAAGTGAATGTACCCTATCCCTGTAACTGGTACCAATGTCCTATATAATATTCGAGGGTACTTGGCCTGACTCCTAGGTTACAGATACATAAAAAAGAATTTCTGCTTCAGAGTATTGCCCTAACTACTGCGCCGCTTTCATCATTAATAGTCTCAGCTTCTACTTGCAATATGATCTGCCAGCTTTCCTTTAGAAAACAGATGTTCTCTGAGAGGAAAATTATGAGATCTTGAGATATTACACCTAACTTGTCTCAAGCAAATTTTAAACTCAGATTACCCAATTTCAAAGGCTAAAACTTCAGTAACAGTGCAGCAGTGTGACCTTAAGAACTCCTGCACTCTGCCACATCAGAATCCCAAGTTCTGCCATAATCTTCTTTTTTCCATTTAAAAAAATTTTTTTAAATATGTGAGGTACAATTCAGGGTTAGGTATACAAATGCTCATTATGCAAGTACTCCTGTAGATGAGGTGTGCCCCCCTCTCTCCTGGCAGTTTTCCACTACGACCAATCCTGGCCCCGCCCTCCCCTGGCTGTTTCCCATCACTGCCAACCCCTTTCTTATAGTATTATGATAGTTGTTCAAGGTCCGCTTATGAGTGAGAACATGTGATACTTGTTTCTTTGTTTCTGTGATAGACCACTCAATATTATAACCTCTAAGTCCATCCAAGTTGCTGCGAAGTTTATAATTTTCCTTTTTTATGGCTGTGTAATATTCCATTATGTATATGTACCACATTTTTTTTCCAGACCTTCTTTAAATAGGCAGCAAAGTTTGTTAATGTTTTTGCTATTGTAAATAATGCTACAATAAGCTGGGCTCGGTGGCTCAGCCTGTAATCCCGCGCCTTTGGGAAGCTGAGGTGAGTGGATTGCCTGAGCCTGTGGGTTCGAGACCTGCCTGGGCAGCAAGACCTCATCTCTACAATAAATCAAAAAATCAGCCGGGCGTGGTAGTGCATGCCTGTAATTCCAGCTACTTGGAAGGCTGAGGTGGAAGGATCGCCAGAGCCCAGCAGGTCGAGGCTGCAGTGGCCGGGAGCGGCCACTGCACTCCAGTCTGGGTGACAGAGTGAGACTCCAACTCAAAAAATAATAATAATAATAATGCTACAATAAACATGCATGTGCAGGTATCTTTTTCATAGAGTGATCTGAGTTCCTCCGGATATATTCCCAGTAGGGGGATTTCAGGGTCATATGGGAGGTAGATTTTTATATTTTTTAGGGATTACCATACTGTTTTCCACCGAGGCTGTACTAGTTTACACTCCTGCCAACAGTATAGAAATTTTCCCTTTTTTCTGTTCCCTCTCCAGCATCTGTTGTTTTTGAGTTATTGATGATGGCCATTCTGACTGTACTTAGGTGGTATCTCAATGTGGTTTTAATTTGCATTTCTTTGATGACTAGTGAGGCTAAGTATTTTTTATGTATCTGTTGCTGCTTGTATGGCTTCTTTTGAGAAGTGTCTATTCATATCTACTGCCCACTTTGTAGTGGAGCTGTTTGTTTTTTCTTTTCGTCACATTTGAGTTCCTTGTAGATCTTAGATGCTAGGCCTTTGTCAGATACAGTTAGCAAATATTTTTTCCCAGTCTGTGGGCTGTCTCCCCACTCTCTCAATGGCTTCTTTCTGCTTTGAGTTTCTCTAACTGCTCCAATCAGAGTGATGTTACCAAAAGTTTTAAGAAAAAGGGGAACATGACCTGTTTGTTTCCAGTTTGATTGCACCAGCTTAACTTAAGTAAGAACTGCAGTTCTGCCCAACCCAGATATAAGGGCTGCCCTGAGTCATTAAGAAGGACACCAAGGGGAGACCTTTCTTAACAGGAGAATGCTTGGTCAGTTGAAACACAGAAACTTGTCCCCTGGTGATCAATGGCAAAGGCACACCAGCCCCCACAGAGCAGTGGATCAAAGCAATTACTGCTTTATAATTCTTGAGTCAAAACAAGAAACTGTGACATGCTTGAGAATAAGAACTAGTCACTTTATTTGACACACACCCCTATTTTTCAGTATTTAAAAAAAATTTATTTTAAAGATGTGGGGTACAATTCAGGGTTAGGTATAAAAATGTTCATTATGCAGGTACCCTTATTGATGAGGTGTGCACCCCCCCGGCAGTTTCCCAATACTGCCAATCCCTTTCTTATTGACTATTACACAGTTATAAAGAAGGACAAAATTATGAACTTTGCAGCAACTTGGATAGACTTAGAATCTATAATACTCAGTGATCTATCACAGAAACAAAGAACTGAGTACCACATGTTCTCACTTGTAAGTGAATCTTCAGTTCTTGAATTGAGTCCATTTTTCTTTTTCTTTTCTTTCTTTTTTTAAAATTTTTATTATAAAGATATGGGGTACAATTCAGGGTTACGTATACAAACATTGATCATGCAGGTACCCCTGCTAATGAGGTATGCCCCTCCTTCCCCTAGCAGTTTCCCTCAACTGCCAATCCCCTCCCCAACAGTTTCTTATTACTGTCAATCGCTTTCTTTTTTTTTTTTTTTTGAGTTAGAGTCTTACTCTGTCACCCAGACTGGAATGCAGTGGCCGCTCCCGGCCACCGCAGCCTCAACCTGCTGGGCTCTGGTCATCCTTCCACCTCAGCCTTCCAAGTAGCCAGAACTATAGACGGGCACTACCATGCCAGGCTAATTTTTTGATTTATTGTAGAGATGAGGTCTCACCAAGTTGCCCAGGCGGGTCTCGAACCCACAGGCTCAGGCAATCCACTTACCTCAGCCTCCCAAAGGTGCGGGATTACAGGTTGAGCCACCGAGCCCGGCTCAATCACTTTCTTATAGCATTATAATTGTTCAAAGTCCTCTTATGAGTGAGAACATATGGAACTCTGTTCTTTGTTTCTGTGATAAATCACTGAGTATGATTGGCTCCAAATCCATCCAGGCTGCTGCAAAGTACATATATTTATCGTTCTTTATGGCTGCATAATATTCCATTGTGTATATGTACCACATTTTTTTTTAATCCAGTCTAGCTTCAATGGGCATCACGGTTGGTTCCATGTTTTTGCTATTGTGAATAGAGCTGCAACAAACATACGTGTGCAGGTATCTTCTTTGTAGAATAATTTGAGTTCCTCCAGATATATGCCCAATAGGGGAATTGCTGGGTCATATGAAAGGTCAGTTTCCCGTTCTGTCAGAAATTTCCAGACTGTTTTCCAGAGAGGTTGTATAAGTTTGCATTACCACCAGCAGTGTAAAAGTGTTCCTTTTTCTCCACATCCTCACCAGCATCTGCTGTTTGTTTTATTAATAATGGCCATTCTTACTGGGCTTAGGTGGTATCTCAATGTGGTTTTGATTAGCATTTCTCTGCTGATGAGTGAGTCTGAGCATTTTTTTATGTGTCTGTTGGCTGCCCCTATATCTTCTTTTTAAGAATTATCTATTCATGTCTTTTGCCCACTTTTTAAAGGGGCTATTTTTTTTCCCTTCAGTGCGTTTGAGTTCCTTGTAGATCCTAGATGTTAGGCTTTTGTCAGATATACAGTTGGTAAATATTTTTTCCCATTCTGTGGGCTGTCTCCCTGCTCTCTTGATGGTTTCTTTTGCCTTCCAGAAGATGGTTAATTTGATGAGGTCCCAGGAAAAGAGGAAGTCAAGTTATCCCTCTTTGCTGATGATATGATCCTATACCTTGAAAATCCAAGAGAATCTGTCAAAAACCTGCTCACAAGGATAAAGGACTTCGGCAAAGTCTCAGGGTGCAAAATAAACGTGCAAAAGTCAGTTGCATTCCTATATACCAACAACAAGCAGGCAGAGACCCAAATAAAAAGCACAATCTCATTCACAGTAGCTACAAAAAAAATGAAATACCTTGGCATCTTCCTAACCAGAGAAGTGAAAGACCTTTACAACGAGAATTACAAAACACTGCTCAAAGAAATCCAAGAAGACACAAACGAATGGAAAAATATACCATGCCCATTGATAGTAAGAATCCATTGTTAATATGTCCATCCTACCAAAGGCAATCTACAGATTCAACGCAATACCCATTAAGTTACCAACATCATTCTTCTCAGACCTGGAAATGACAATACAGAAATGCATATGGAAACATAAATGACCAAGAATAGCCAAAACAATCCTTAGCAAAAGAAACAAAGCAGAAGGTATCACATATCCAGACTTCAAACTCTACTATAAGGCAGCAGAAATCAAAACAGCCTGATATTGGTATAGTCCAATGGAACAGGGTAGAGATTCCAGAAGCAAAACCTCAACCAACTCATCTTTGATAAAGCCTTCAAAACAACTACTGGGGAAAGGAAAACCTATTCAGTAAATGGTGCTGGGAAAACTGACTGACCACATGCAGAAGATTGAAACAGGACCCCTACCTATCACCATACACAAAAATTAACTCTAAATGGATCAAAGACCTGAAGGTAAAACCTCAAACTATAAGAATCTTAGAAAACGCAGGAGACACCCTTATGGAAATTGGAACTGGGAACCAATTCCTACTCAGAATCCTAAAGGCCAACACCTTAAGAAATAATTGATAAGTGGGACCTCATCAAATTAACGAGTCCATTTTTCTTAAAGGAACAAAGAGAAATGAATGTAGTTTTTCCACCCATTCTCAGAAAACAAAACCTGTGCTAGAATAAGAGATATAAGTTTCAGCGGCCTTCAGGAGGGAGGATGCTTTTATTTAAGCGACTGTAACTGATTTACAAGAGAAGGAAGCTCTCTTGGTGTACTCAGCCTGGGATGATCCAAGCCATTCCTCATTTCACTTCTGAAAGAGGAACATTTGGATATTGCAGACAACCGAATTTGACATCTTTAGAGAGTGGAATCTCTTGGCTGGGCGTGCTTCCTGGTTCCTATGTTTTCATAGCACAGTTTCAAAGACAGTGTAAAGCCAACACACATTTAAAATTCTCGGTCTCTGTCAAAACAAATCTGCCATTTCCTGCTTTACTTTTTCATGAAGTTCATTACAGTGCTAAACCTGAACCTCATTAAAAAAGAAAATCTATACCTGTCCTTCTATCATTCCTAAAAAGCAGCACCCTCCTGTTTTATAGTAATGCACACTTGTAACTTATACTTAACATTATTGAGTAAAAATGTTGCCAGACTTGGGTATTAAACTAAGACAAAAAAGCATGTAGTTTCTCTCCCCACTTCCTTCTAAGAAATTAAGTGAAAATTTAACTGATTGGAAAACGGGCTAATATCAATAAGAAATTTTAATTGAGCCTCTTGCTACTCAAAAGTTTTTTGTTTTTTCTTCCCAATAGCATCAGCAACACCTGGGAGCTGATTAGAAATGCAAAATCTAGGACCCTACCCAGATCTACCTAGTCATGATGTTCATTTCAATAAAATTCCTAGGCAATTTGCATATAAAACGGTTTTTCCTGAACCTCATAGGATATGTTCCAAGACCCTCAGTTCATGCTTGAAACCTGGACTAGTACCAATTTTATATATGCTAGGGTTTTTTTTCCCCAATGGACATATACTTATGATTAAAATTAATTTATAACAATAACTAGTAATAAAATAGAACAATTATAACAATGTACTGTAATAAGAGTAAAATAAGGGTGATTTTCGCACAAGCATCAAGATGACTCGACAGATGACCTGACAGTTGCTAAGTGACTCACAGGCAGGTAGATTACATGGTCCTCTCCTGAGCAGGTTAGAGCGGGGAAGGCTCAAGATGTCAGCAGCTACTTAGAACAACACACAATTTAAAACTTATGAGTTGTTTATTTCTGGATTTTTTTCATTTCATTTGTTGCCACCATGAGTAAATGAAAACCCAGAAAGTGAAACCATGGATCCGGGGGGCTACTTATTAGTATGTTAAGGTTTGAGAAACCCTGATCTGGGCTGTTGTGGTAAAGCTGGAGTAACTGAATGTTTCATTCCTTAAAATACATAGAGTGACCAACACTGACAACCAGATATTTACGGTTTTCAAGCTAGCAGAACGTCAGGCTAATTCTCTGAGCAAGATAGGTATGGAAGAGCTTTTCCTTGAGGACATCTAATTGAAAAAACAAAGCTGAATGTACAATCAGATTCTTAATAGCCATGTGAAGACCCATGTGCAAAAAACATCACTGGTGAGTAGCCAAATGAAGACAGAGAATGATTCAACTAAAACAAGCAATTTAAGCTGGAAAAAAAAAAAATCCAGAACTCAAAACAATGAATTAAAGCAGACTTGCTTTGTTTTAGCTTAATATACTTAAACTGTCAATTTAGTTTATCATTGATTAAAATTAGTCTTAAATAACTTGTACAAATTCAGTCCAAAAAATACTACTATTTTTTTCTGTTGTTCTTCTTTAAACAGAGTCTCTGCAAAGCAATACTAAATCATTATTCATAGAGTCAATAAATATTATTCAATGTCAGGCACTGTTTTGGGTATTGGAGACACACCAGTGACTAAAAAAAAATCTCTGTTCTTATGGAATTTGCATTCTTGTGCGGGGAACACAGGCAATAAATATCAAAAACATAAAGTAAATGGGACATTAGGTTGGAAGTGACACAGGTTGTGGAGAGCAGGGTTGGTTGCAATTTTAAGAGCAGCTTCAAGTGACCAGGAATGCATTTAAAGGAACAGAGTCATGTGCTGTACATGATAGAAAGCTTTCCATTTAAAAGTGCTAAACCGAAAGTCTCGGCACTTCATCTGGCAAGTTTTATGAGCCATACCAGAGATTGCACTTTATGCGGAATTCTCATTTCCTGACAACCCTGGATAGATCTGGCATCGCTGTGATAATGTTCATCTCTGTGTATTATAATGAAGCTGCCATGGTAACTGCAGAAGTCACTTTAAAAATGTGCAATTTTAAAAGTTCATTTCTTGAAAAAAGATTAGCACAGCTATAACACTCATAATAATCTAATGAGACTTGAAAAGAACACTCTGGCAAAGAAATACTTTGAGACTGCTCAAAATTCACAATCACACAGTCCTTGGAATGATGACGTGGTCCATCCATGATTTCTCTAATCAATGAAACCAGGGGTATGTTAGGTCAGAGACTTAATTAAATTTTGATGTGTGTAACTCAGCGGTAGAACCCATTCAGCACCTACTTAGCTCAGGATGCTTGATAAGTAAAGCACAAAAGCACTTGCATAGAAAATTTTATGTACTTGCCATCTTTATAACTTAAGAAACTAGGTATATAATAAATGTTCTCAACATTTGTTATTTAGGACAGGTTGACTGTACCTTTTATGACTGGCCACAGAAATTCAGACTTGGGAGAAAATCAAATGTGACAGTTGGGAATTGGGTACATTTCCAAAGTTAAAACCTCCACCTCCACCCCGTACACCCCCAGACTTTTGAAAAGGAAAAGCCATAAATCAGTGTTCAAGGTCTCTGTACATTGTTTTGGAAAACATTTATTTTTTTCTAAGGGAGTTTATAACTTAAAATCCAATTTTTTTTTGGAGTCTAGATTCTACTGTGCAACTGATAAAGAAATGCAATATACGGGGAAGCTCTCATTATCTCTGAGAACTTAAGAGCCCCAGAAACAAGCCTTCCTGGAGCTATGTTGTGACAAACATTATTGAAGTGGCAGTTTGATTGGAACGTCTTTTCCAGAGCTTTCTTTGAAGGCTTACAATTCAAGATCAGGGTGCTGGCTACAAATTCAAATAACTCAATTAATAAACCTTTATTAGCAGAAAGCTTTTGTGGCCATATGGTAATACAAGAACCTTAATCTATCTGTAGAATTCCATATTGCTCAGAGAATTGTGCTCTACCAAAGTTAAGTAGATATCGACTTCACAATTCCCTTTTAAAGAAACTAAGCTACATAGCCCAGAATTCCCTTTCTCTACTGAGAATTCCTTTCCAAAATATCCAACGGTGATTTTGTTGCCAATATCACCTGTCTGATTTTTTTTAAAAAGTCAGTGAAAGTGATTGGCTGATACTCTGCCATTATTGGTTGAATTTGTTGTTTGACGTTAAGTGGACAAAGAGAAATATTTTAAGTCATCTGTGCTGACTTCATGTCAAATCCATCCTGCCACCAGACTTCAACTGACTCTCTCAACAATTTCTAGACATACTGGTGGCAGTGAAATCAGAGAGAGGAGGATGAATTTTCTTGAAGATGATTCTATGATGCATGGTGGAGAGGAAGTAGAAAGTCAGATGAGGTCAGTCAACCTGCTTAGTAGTAGGCTTCCAGATACTGGGTTGTCCAGATATTAAGTCATGCTAGCTCAGCCTGCTGTCCTGAGAACAGGGTAAGAGTTCATGCTGCCCCTATGAGTGTTTAACTTGACCCTTTCATAAGCATCATGCTTACTTTCTTGGGGTACTTTATGATTCCCATAACTTTGGCTTGGGGATCCCCTTGAGCAGGTGGGAGCAAGACCCAGGAACCTCAGATCACCACTCTTTCTGCACTCCATTTTAGCCATAAACTAATCATAGTTGGAGAAACTCCATCCCATGTTTATATAATTAATAGCAACTACTTTGTGCTTGATTCTACTTTGAGCATAGGGGCTCAGGGCTGGAAAAGACAGAATTTCTGCTTTGAGGGAACTTACAGTCTGATGGGGAACCTATGCAGACATAAACAACTCACTGCTTCAGTAGGAAAAACGGACTCTCTTTGCCCTGGCCGACGCTTTTATCCTTCTCCAAGCACCTCACTTCCTTATCCCACCAGAAGGTTTTTCCATAATCAACATCTTGTTTACCTACAACCAAACCACTGGTCCCTACAACTCTATCAGAAGATCTTGCAACTTATTTCATCCTCTGAAAAAACCCCCCAAACTAAAAACAGACCTGTAAAATCATAGATTTTCTCAATCTCAGTGACCTTTACCTCAACATTTCTTAGACTAACCTGCCTCGGTTCTTTTCTTTTGAGGCTATGCCTGTTCTTTCCAAGGCTAGTCACCTATTTCCTTCACTTCCTCTATGCCCTGTGGTCTACCTACACAGCTGGCCTCTTCCACAGACTGCACCTCTGTGAACTCCTCCACCCAGCCTAGAATGTTCTTCTGCATTTGTCCAGCAGAAACACTATTGCTCACACACCAAAACCTATCTCCTGTCTTGCCTTTTTTGTATCTTTGATTTTCCTGTCTCCACTGATTCTATATTTTTTTGCCTTCAAATAAATTTGTCATCCTTTAGGAAAAAAGATGGAAAAAAATCAATAACTTTTTGCAAATGTTGCTCATCAAATCACCACAATCTTCTCTTTCCCCCAATTCTTTGAAAGATATACACTGGTCAGGCACGGTGACTCATAACTGTAATCCTAGCACTTTGGGAGGCTGAGGCAAGAGGATTGCCTGAGCCTGTGGGTTTGAGACTAGCCTGGACAACACTGTGAGTCTTCGTCTCTACAATAAACCAAAAAATTAGGTGGGCATGGTGGTGCATGCCTATAGTTCCGGCTATTGGAAGGCTGAGGCAGAAGGATCACCTTAGTCTAGCAGGTCAAGGCTGCAGCACTACTGCACAGCAGCCTGGGTGACAGTGCAACTATGACAAAGAAAGAAAGAAAGAGAGAGGGAGAGAGAGAGAGAGAGAGAGAGAGAGAGAGAGAGAGAGAGAGAGAGAGAGAGAGAGAGAGAG
>NW_007245102.1:522739-539361 GCF_000164805.1 Carlito syrichta
GAGGGAGGGAGGGAAAGGAAGGAAGGAAGAAAGAAAGAAAGAAAGAAAGAAAGAAAGAAAGAAAGAAAGAAAGAAAGAAAGAAAGAAAGAAAGAAAGAAAGAAAGACGCTCATTAACTCCATTAAAAAAAATGTATTACCTGGGTCTTTTATAGCACAAAACTAATATAGAGAATTTAGTGCCATGCGTAAGAGTTATAAGGAGAGAAATAAACACTATTTGTAATCTTACTACCTTGAGGAAAATGATGAAGGTTTATAGGAGTGATCTCTGGAGTTAGAATCTGGTTTTGAATTCTGGTTCCATCACATGCCAGCTGAGTGACTTTGACCAATAACCTCACCTCTCTGTACCTTTGTCTCCCTTTGTGCAAAACAGAATTGTTGTGAAAATTAAACAGGTTAATGTAAGTGTATGTGAACCATTGACAATAACTGGCACTTGTAAATAAAAATGATAAATATATTAGCAATTATTATTGTTGACATGTGTAGTTCTAGTCTTTACTTTGCACATAGCTACTTAAATAGATTTTTATTTATTAAAATAAATGTTTTAACAACTTGGTTTCTCACTGAACAGTGTTTGTATCTTTAATTCTTAGATCTCTGCTTACTTTTCATCCACCTGCTGCCTGGCAGAGGCACCAAGTCATGATGCACTCATTTTGTTAGAGGCAAACAATGATCTCTAATTACGTGCAGTGAGATTGTCCCACTTCTCACCTTGTTTGAGATCTTTAATTGCTGACCTTCCCTTATTGAAACTTGCTGAATGCCAGGTTTGCCAAGTTTGGGTTGCTCACGGCACAGAAAATGAAGCACTGAGATAACAGGATTGTCAGGGAAGACAGTTTTTTATTTATGTGATGTCAGCCAGAGAGGTGGGAGACAAACCTCAAGTTCATCTCTTTCAATGGACTAAAATTGGAAGAATACATAGTGGAGGAGTGTGGTGCAAAACAGGAATTAGAGAGGGCTAAGAGGAGTTAGTAAACAGGGATTAGGGAGGGGTAAAGATGAGGAGTCTGGCATCTCATTGTCGGGATGTAGTGATATGGTGAGTTTCAGTTCCTTGACATTATCTGGGAGACTGGGGCTGGTTTCCTGAGAAGGGAACTCAGATAAGTGTACATTTCATCTAGATGCAGTGATACATGCTGTAATTCCAGCACTTTTGGAAGCCGAGGTGGTAGGATTGCTAAAGCCCAGAAGTTCAAGACCAGCCTAAGCAACATAGCAACACCTCATTTTTACAAAACCTTTAAAAGATGAGCCAGATATGGTGGTGTGCACCTGTAGTCCCAGCTACTCAGGAGGCTGAGGCAGAAGGATCACCTGAGCCCAGGAGATCAAGGCTGCGGTGAGCTGTGACTATGCTACTGTACTTCAGCCTGGACAACAGAGGGAATGAATCATGACTCAAAAAATAAAAAATAAAAATTAGAAAAACGAAACAACAATATACGTTTCAAGCTTTAAAATCAAGAGGGTCTATTTCTATGTTTATTCCACTAAGCCATAGCCATCAGTTCCTTGGGGAAGTTGGGCTGGTTTCAGAACTCCTTTCTTGGCTTTGCTGACACTCTTCTCTGATTGTTCCTTTCTGTGTCTCTTTTTCTCCTACATGGTGTGTGCTCTCTGCTGTCAAACTGCTAAACATTGTCAGTTTTTCTCCAGAACACCACAAGCATATTTCCTTTTTTGAGCTCAACTTCTTCTCTTGCGTATACCACACACTCTTCAAATGTGGAGTTCCAAAACTAACCTTATTTTCTTCCCATAAAAAGGCCGTTATTTCATTATTCATCCAATCACAGATAATGGTGTTACCACCCACCTAACTATCTAAGTCATTTTAAAACTTTCTCTTTTCCCTTGAGAATAGCCTCATTTGAGCACTTTCCTTTGTGTAAAACTGAATAGAATACACCCTCTGCACCTCTGAATTAACCTCTCAAGTCTGTTCTTGCTTTTATCTCACCCGGTGGGACTAAAATTCAGCTGGTTTCTCCAACCAGAACTGTAGGAGTTGCCCTCAGTTTCTAGTTTTATTTCTTCATCCACTTCGACCAACCACGACTTGCTTTCGCTGTGGTCTCCTGCCCTCTTCATCCCCTCTGTCCTGTTTTCTCTCAGCACCCCTTGCCTGTGTCATGGTAATGACCTCCTGCAATGGATCGAACAGTGTCTCACAAATCAGCCGGAACCTCAGAAATCAAGCTTATTTGGAGATATAGAATCTTTACAGATATACTCAAGGTAAGGACTGAGATAAAGTCATACTGGATTCGGGTGGGATTTAAATTTGTCGAGAGAATCTTGTAAGAGACAGAGAAAGAGGCTCAGACACACACACCCAGGGAAGAAGGCCATGTGAGGATGGAGACAGAGATTGGAGTGACCTAGCCATAGGCAAGGATGCCAAGGGCTGCTAGATGCTGGAAAAGGTAAGGAAGATTCTCCCCCCAAAGACTGCAGGGGGAGTTTGGCCCTGCTGACACCCTGCTTTCATTTCTCTTGTTCTAAATAACCAACTTTGGGGTGATCTGTTAAGGCAACCCTAGCACACTCCCAATAGTTTCTCCATCAATCCATCTTCCATGCTTCTGCTGGAAGTCTCAGACCACACTATGTCTTTGATTAATGTCTTTCAATAAACTACAAGCAAGGGCCTCTCTTCCTTTCCTTGTTTCTACCACATTGTATATTTTCTGCATCTGTGACCCTTGTACATAAGTGTTGTCCTACATGAAGTTTTTCCTGAATTCTGTGCTTGGATTGCCCTCATCAGCCTTGTCTTCCTTGTTTAATTAGTCGTCTATCACAATCACCTTCTCTGCATGATCCTTCTTGGCTCCGCTTTGTCACGTCTGGCATTTTCTTCTATTATTGTATTTACCAAATGTTGCAATTATTAGTTAATATCCTCTTATCTATTTCTATAGCCCAGTTTTTGGGGCACAGAGCCAAACACATAGTATTTGATCCATGTGTGTTGAAAGCATTCCTTCTCCTTTATAAATTACACATACTTAAACGCATGTCATTTTTTTTTGGTAAGGATGCAGTCTCCCTTTGTTGCCTAGGTTGGTCTCAAACTCCTGGCCTCGAACAATCCTTCCTACTTGGCCTCCCAAAGTACTGGAATCATAAGCATGAATCATCATGCCTGGGCTATGGGACTTTTAAATTAAACATGTCGTGATTTTGATTCTTTCCTCTCAATTACTGTGTTGATTGAAGTCATCATAGCTCTTAAATGGATTTCTTGTCTCCATCTTCCTGTCTCTCCATTTTGTTTCTCCTTCTGCTATTAATAGAGTCTTTCTGAAACCCATCCATGATCACGTCATTCTCTCGGCTAGAAACTTAAATAATTTCCTGTTTACTTCAGAAGAAAATACAGACTTTATACAGTGACTTATGAAGCAATTTTGATCTCTCTTGCTCCATCCAGAATGCTGTACTCCAATTTCCCTAGATTCCCCACATACTTAAACCCCTCTCTATGTTGTCTTCCTAGTTTTGTTCTTCAGCTTTCCCCTTCGGTGGAGTCCTCTTCCTCCTTCAAGAGCCCAAACCCCTCTTCTTGGAGATTCTTTACAAGCCCCAGGGTGGGAATGAGGAAGTACATTACTTTTTCTCTTATCTCCCTGCAAGATGCTGCAGAAGTTCTAATAGGTCTACATCGTGTAACAATGTAAGCATCGTTACCTTGTATCATCGTTGATTGCACACATGTCTATTTCTTACTCCTTGACATGTTCCTACCCAGACTGTGAAAGCCTTGAAACTTGGAACCTTCTTTGTCATTTGGACATCAAGCGTACTCTAAGAGTAGACGCTTAGAAGTGTCCCTTCCTTGGTGACTAACCTTTTCCTATGTTAAGGAGTTTGTTAGTTCATTTTCAGCCAAAACATACAAATATGCAAACACACACATGTGAACAGTTGTGATGGTTACTTTTGTGTCAACTTGGCTGGGCCACAATACACAGACATTTGGTCAAACATCTTTCTAGATGTCTCTGTGAAGGTATTTTTAGATGAGATCAATATTTAAGTCAGCAGATTTTGCATAAAGCAGATTGCCTTTTATAATGTGAGTGGGCCTCATTCCATCAGTTGAAGGTCTAAACTGGAAAAACACCTCCCTGGAAGTAGAAGGAATTTGGCTAGAATTCAAACTAGAACTGTCACTCTTCCCTGGGTCTCTAACCTACTGTCTCATCCTACTAATTTTATTCTCAGCAGCTTCCACAATTGCTGAGCCAAATCCTGAAAATAAAAACTCTGTACCAATACCCACATCCTACTCTGATTTTATAGAGAACCCTGAAAAATACAATTGTCAGCATATCTCTCTTACCTAAAATATCTCATTGATTCTCTCTCCACACGAAAACTTTTACACAAAAGTAGTTCTAAATAAAATTTGTGAGCTTGAGTTTGGAAATGTTTGTTTGTGAAGGTATGTTTGTGGCTCAGATGCCCTGGAATTTCCCTGAGCTTGATTGAGTTCAGATCCTGGTTCTAGCAACTAGGGGACCTTGATGGTATTTTTTACCGTCTTGTTTTTCTGTGACCCTGTATAATTGCTGTTGTGAGAATTAAATCAATGAAGCATGTAAAGTGCTTAAAACGGAGTGTGGCGCTTAATAAGTGCTCACTGAATGCTAGCGGTCATGTTTATGGCGCCTCCTCTGTTCGTCTAATCTCTTCAGTTTAGTCATTTTTCCTTATCCATCTACTGCTGAGAATAATAGGGATTGGGATTCGTTTGTTTTGAGCTCTGCAGCCTGAAACGTGGTATACAACAATGTATTAATTGCAATAAACTCCAACTATTAATTGTTTGAATTACTCAGTAAATATGCTTGATATAGTCATATCATATATCTATTCCCAGGATGACGTTTCTTTGATTGCTTATTGTTTAAGCAAAACTGTCTATGTTTGAATCTTAGGATATGAGAAATGTGGAAAGTTCAAATATACTGGTAAAAAAGAAAGATAGTTTTCATTTACTAAAGTTATAATCAAGACAGAAGTTATTCTTTAAGCAATTACTTGAGGGATTAAAAATATTTTTGAGTTTTCTAACTATTCTTCCCTGCCAACAGATTGCTAAAACTCTGTCTTTTACTATGTGAAATATACTATATATAATTAGAGAAAACTCTAGGTTTTCTTACTTCTGGAAGAAAACAGTGGTTCATAAAATAAATCTCAAAATACACTTCATTTGACTTGGCAGTGGACCAATGGCAGTGCATGATTTTGGGGGGGATTCATGAATTTATTTTGAGAACGTGTGTGTGTGTGTGTGTGTGTGTGTGTGTGTGTGTGTAACACTTAATCCAATCAATAAATCAATCTTTATTTCTTAGCACATTCCCTCCTCATTATTTAATATGATGTTTCAGAATTCTGTTAAAAGAAAAGGTAGTTAATTAGGAACGAGTGTGTTTGTGTGTATGTGTGTTTCACCCATGAATCCCATAAGCCACTGCTTTTTCCTTATTACTTCTGTTTTCCACTGTGGTATTAAATTCCCCTTGCCTTTTCTCAATAAAGCATAATGTCTCCAAGGCATACACTTATGTTGAAAGAAAACATTCTTTTTCGCCTCTTTGAGTATGTGAAAGATTGATGATAGAGATATTTTCTGTCTTCTCTCTTGTCATTCTCTCTTTAGATCATTACTGATAATTTGGCAATCAAATGCATTTGAAAAATGTAGATGAAACAATCCTCACTCTTTTTTATCAGTGGTAGAAGAATTTCTGATTTGTAAATGAATCAAGGAACATACAAACACTTCACTGAAATATATTAATAGCCATCTAAAATTCACATCAACATAAGTGATAAATTCACCAAAAAAGCAATATAAACTAGAAGGGTCCACATTTTTAAAAACATTTTAGTCATCTTCCATCTTCCACGCAAACAGGCTTCATTAAATCAATACAGACTGATGAGTGTTTATCCATTTCTTGTAAATTCCCAGGAAGGAGATGTCTCATTTAAGGGATAATTATGACCTATATATGTACATATATGCATATATATATATATATAATGCTATTTAAGAAAATTCAAGGTAAATTTTAACTTGATTAGGCCTTTCATTACATATTTGCTTTACATTTTGCTTTTTATAGGACGTTCTCACTATAGTTCCGTGAAATAAGTTTTGCTTTCCCTTTTTTAAAGAAAGAAAAAAAAAAGTAACACATGGACTTGGCTACCCACATTTCACAGAGAATTAACTGAAAGTAAATAAATAAATAAATATTTTTGATTTTTGCTTTATTGCCAGGGTTCCTTTCATCAATCCAAGTTTTTTTTGTTTTTTTTGTTTTAGAGGTTAAATGATTTTTTACAAAGCTATTATAAATGGAGGAAAATACTCAGGTGACCAGGTGACATAATTTTTCTCTCTGACACTTTATCTTTTCCAGTAAAAAGAGATGTCTCTAATGTTTTAATGTAAACTGCTTATGATCACACTTCATTGGCACAATATGGTATCCACAGATTAATTGCTGCCTTCTTTGTCAGGATTTCTGTATGTAAAAATAATTGGCTTCAAATCTTCATGCTTGGGTGCTTATTGAGCTTGCTTATTAATGTAGATGCATCTGGTGAATGTTTGCAATTTCCAAATGACTTAAGAAGAAAATCCACAAATACTTTGAAAGCTAAACTCACTCAATCCTGATGTATGGAGTTGTTTGGTAACCACAACCAGCTTAGTTAGGCTGCATTCCAGAGTTCTCCTTAAAAATAACGAAACTCTCACCTTTTAAAATTTAACTTAACTTTATTATTTAATTTTATTTTTTTGAGTCAGGGTCTCACTCTGTCCCCCATGCAAGAGTGCAGTGACACACTCACGGCTACCACAGCCTTGACCAGCTATGCTCAGGCGATCTTTCTACCTCAGTCTTCCAAGTAGCTAGAACTACAGGCATGCGCCACCACAGCCAGCTAATTTTTTGATTTATCTCCAAGTTGCCCAGGCTGGTCTTGAACAACTAGGCTCAGGTAATCCTCTTGCTTCCACCTCCCAAAGTGCTGATATTACAGGTGTGAGGCATTATATCATGACCGGCACGTTTTCTTTGTTTTTATTTTTATTTTTAATTTCATTTTAAATATGTTGGATACAATTCTGGGTTAGGTATACAAATGTTCATTATGCAGGTACTCTTGTGGATGAGGTATGCCCCTACCTCCGGAAGTTTCCCACTACTGCCAATCCCTTCCTTCCTTCCTTCCTTCCTTCCTTCCTTCCTTCCTTCCTTCCTTCCTTTCTTTCTTTCTTTCTTTCTCTTGCTTTTTTGGGTTGGAGTCTCACTCTGTCATCCAGGCTGGAGTGCAGTGGCATACTCATTGCCACCACAGCCTCAACTTACTGGATTCAAGCGATACTTCTGCCTCAGCCTTTCAAGTAACTGGAACTATAGATGCATACCACCATGCCTAGTTAGTTTTTGTGATTTAGTGCAGAGACAAGGTCTCACCATGTTGCCCAGACTGGTCTTGAAACCCCGAGCTCAGGCAATCCTCTCGCCTCAGCTTCCCAAAGTGCTGGGATTACAGGCTGAGCCACTGTGCCTGGCCGCCAATTCTTTTCTTATAGTATTGTGATAGTTGTTCAGAGCCTTGTTCTGTCACTCAGGCTGGAGTGCAGTGGCAGGTTCATAGTTCATTGCAGACTGGACCTTCAGGGCTCAAGCAATCCTCCTACCTCAACCTGCCAAATAGCTGGGATGACAGGTGCACACTACTACCTTTAGCTCATTTTTAAAATGTTTTGTTGAGGTGGAGTCACACTACATTGCCCAGTCTCGTTGTGAACTCCTGGCCTCAAGGGACCCTTATACCTCAGCCTTCCAAAGTGCTGGGATTACCCTTGAACCACCGCACCCTGTTAACATATCTTACCTTTAATTAGATTCTTCATCCTTCATATTCTGCCCACATCTTCACCCCAACCCCATTCTAAATTTGCTCTCTCGTCTTCTGACCTGATGTGAATGCTTTGATGTCTGAAATGGCATAATGGTACCATGACCCTTTCTCTGTGGCTAATGAGCAAAACCTTACCTCTGTGTCTCCTGAAGCCTGGTTTTTAATCAGGCCTTCCCTCTGCTCTCTCTTCGGTATCCATTTCCTTTCAGTGCGAAGAAGCTTTTCCTAATATGTTCAACAGATGCTCCTCCCCAATGCTGTCTTTGCAGAGCGCCTAAAAGTGCTCCATTGTGGAACCTAGCATAGACGCTTGAATATACAAACACAGCGTTACTTCTTTTCTTTATTGACTTGCACTGAAATCTGTGCCTCGGCTAAATAAAACACTTTGCCATTCCTGTACCAGGCTGCCCATGTGCTGAGACATTTGTGTCTCCTTTAAATGCATCAGAACTCCCCAGGTTTGCCTCCAACAATATTTTAGCAGACAGCATGCTGCCAAAAACCAATCAAACGCTTTCCAAATCTTCTTGACGGCATTATTGATGGCAGATGGTTAGCCTCTGCATTTCGCCAACTGCAGGGCAGTATTAGGAAGTGCTGCCTCAATACGATTACTGAGTGGGACAGCATATGGAATTCCTCTTCACCTCTTGACCTGCAAGAACATAAATATTTAGAAGCATTCCAAAATATCAGAAGAGCTATCATCACACACGACATTATGTGAACTGTTTACTACTTACTGGTACTCTTAGCGGAAGGGGAGTTACATATTTGTTTTTCTTTTCATAGGATTCCTAAGTGTCATTCAACTATATTTATAATGTTCATTCCCAGAAGTTACTACAGAAAGTCAACGAGTTTTCCATGAGTGAAAATGTTCTGAAAATAAATGTGCTCAGGACTTAAAAATGTAATTTCTTAGAATTTTGCTGTTGTTTCCAGTTAAGAATTTTTTTAGCCAGAAATAAAATGATATATTATTTTTCCTAGTTACTGTCTTCTTCTCTGTGAATGTCAATTCTTGATCTATAAGTATCAAAAAGGCAATTAATGTTTCACAAATGTATTATTAGTGTAGTTGCTTATGTAAGAAACCAATAATTGAATGATAGCTGTGAACTTGAATCAGTCTCTTGGGCACTAAAATAGGCTATCATGATAAATAGTTTACTATGAGTGCCTGGAATAGCTGCTATGGTCTTAATTTTCTTATACTTCCAAAGTTACCTTTCTAGATTATAAATTCCATGAAGGTGAGAATTATGTCTGTTCTGTTCACTTTTGAATTCCCAGCAACAAGCATAGAGTCTGTTGCCATGAAAGATATTCAATAAACTCATGATGATTATTTATCTGGACAAATACGATAGGGCACCTCCCCCCCCAAAAAAAACCTCAAATTATTGTTTGGCGGGCAGGCCCCTTATATACAGGCTTCCTCTGCTAGGCAAGTGTTCTAGCAACCCATCAGCATCTGTGTACCAGCTAACATTGTGGTGAGAGATTGTGTTTGGCCTAAGTGATTTTTTTTGGAGATTCTTTAAATGTGTTGGCCCATTTCAAGATGGGTGATTTACAAGTGCCCCTGCCCACACCACACTGAGTGTTCAGCAGTTTTTGACAAAAAACGGCATGGCTCCCATGCCCCACCCTCCCTATTCACCCGATCTCACTCCAAGCTACTTTTTTTCCATTTCCCCAGATGAAAAATTCCTCAAAAAGACACATTTTGCCGATGTGGAAGAGGAAACCAAAAATGGCGGAAGCACTTAAAGGCATCAAAATGTATGAGTTCAAAAACATTTGAGAGGTGGAACAAGTGTCTCAACAGGTATATTGCTTCAGACGGAGAGTAACTGGAAGGTGATTCAAGTTTAAACATGTAGGATTCAATACATAATTTTTTATAAATAAATTCCAGGTTTTGGGGGCTCTCATAGATGAATAGATACATCCATGGATGGATTTTCCTAGCACTCAAGCACATTACAGTGTTCAACTTCTCCGAAAGAATAACACAATGAGAGTTGGTGTACATTGTGAGTTAAAGCCTGATTTTAGCTTTGTTATACAGACTACTGTTATAAAAATGGAATTTTTTAACACCTAGTGCCTCGATTTCCTCGTCTTCAAAAATGAGAATAATAATGCTTCCTTTTTATTTTCTTTCAGTTGGTGTCTCACTCTATTGCCCAGACTAGAATACTATGGCATGATCATGACTCACTGCAACCTCCACCTCCTGGGTTCAGGGATCCTTCTGTCTCAGCCTCCTGAGTAACTGGGACTATAGGCATGCACCACCACACCCAGATAATTTAAAAAATAATCATAATAATTTTTGTTTTGAGAAGAAGTCTTGTTGTGTTGCCCAGGCTGGTCTCAAACTCCTGGTTTCAAGTAATCCTCCCACTTTTGTCTCCCAAAGTACTGGGATTAGAGGAGTGAGCCACCGTGCCTGGATGCAAATAATACTTTCTATAACATAAAAATATGTTACACATTGGCTCGGAAGATAGATTTCCTGTATTTACATTCCTGTTTTACCACAGAATGGCCATGTGACCTTGCCCAAAGTTTTTTATGAAGACTTGATAAATTGATACGTATAAATGACTTCGAAGAGCACCTGAGGCTAAGTAAGAAAAAATGTTAGCAATTTTCATTGTACTATACTCTTTCTCTTTCTTTAATCAAATTAGTTTCTTTGTGTTTGTTCCTCACTGTGATTAGTTAAAAAAAAAAAAAAAAACTCGTAACTTAGGAGCTGTAAAATATGAATTCACCAGTTTAGTAAAAAATTTGAAATTAAAAGGCACTAAGGCTAGGACTAGTGATAGAAAAATAACTCCTCAATGTAATAGAACTTTCCAGAAAAAAATTAATTTGTTTCTTTATTCCCTTTATTAATTTCTTCATGTATTTGCTCAACAAAACACATTGATCTCTGACTCTGCGGCAGGCACTAACTGGGTACAGTAAATACAGACAAGAAGTTAGCAAATAAACAAAAACCATAGCCTTCAACAGTACTTAAAGCTGTGGTGTGGTGTGTGTGTGTGTGTGTGTGTGTGTGTGTGTGTGTGTGCATGCGTGAAGAAAACTGATAAACAAAATACCAAAAAAGAATGCACATTTCAAAAAAGGAAAAAGCTGTATTAAAATTGTCATACTCGATATATACTGGTAACAAAAGATGAATACAATTCACTTCTGGCTTCTGAAATTACAAGAGGTGTCCAAAGTGGTTACCATCAGCATTCAGACTCTTCTGATGATGGCAAATAATAGTTGGACTTATTGCTGTGCGAGGCCTCCCAGATCTTCCCTGGTGCATTTCACACACAAGACCATGCATCTCACATTCATCACAAATGTGTGCAATTATTAGGTGTGTTGGAGGTTCTGTTGCGTAGGCACACCTCCATTGTCATGTGCTTTCACAACATTTTCAAATTTCAAATGCCACTTCAAAATGTCCTTGCACTCCTTGAATTATAGCCATGCTTCTGCCATTTTCTTTTACTATACTGCCGGTCGCATGGTGATGCAAGCATTCATTTGATCAACACCATCTTTTGATCGAATGTCATATTACACATTGCTATTGTAATTCAATTCAACTTTGAAAAGTAATACATAGATAACATCTCTTAAAATGTGTATACATATTTTTTGGCATGCCTGGTATAATAGGTTAAATGTATATAGGTCATTAGTGTTAAGGAGAAATAACTCAGACGGAAAAAATTTAGAGTTTGGGGTACGGTTTTCTGAGAATAGAAAGGGGAGTCCTCATTTATATGGTGGATTCAGAACTAGGTCTAAGAAAGATGAGGGGGTGATTCATGTTTATGTCTTTGGAAAGGAAAGTCAGTCAGAGTGAGAAGCAATTGGAGAGACCCTGAAGAGAAACAGTACCTGGCATATTCCACTAACATTAAGGAGGCTGGTGTTCTCAGAAGTCAAAGAGGTATGTGGGATTGGACTGGATCGTGTAGGCCTGTGGAAGAATGTTAGCTTTTATTTGCAATGAGATGGAATGCCATTTGTAGGTTTCATCAGGAGAATAAGATGATCTGGCCAACATTTTCAGAGAATTATTTTAGTTACCGTCTTGAAAATGAGCAATAAGGAGGACAGAGGTGAAAACAAAAGTCAGGAACCTTTGAAATAATACAAGTAGGAGATTATGAGTTCTTGGACCAGGATGTTTCAGTGAAGTAGGCACAAACAGATGTTATTTTGAAGCTAAAGCCAAGAGGACTTGTTGGCAAATTAGATGTGAGAAGAAAAAGGAGAGAGAGCCATTAAAAAAAAATCTGAAGTTCCTGGAAGAATAACATCACTAACTGTTGGAGAAGACTGAAGATAGTAAATGATAATTAGGAGCCTGTTTTAGACAAGTGGAGATGAAAATACAGGCAGATACATCTATATATCTGACATTCAGGATAGAAATCTGGCTTGGAGATTAGTAGTTGAAAGTCATTACTGTACTGCCATTGTAGAGTACCAAGAATGGAGGAGATCACCTAGGGAATGTGGTATGAAAAGCAGAGTATATGAACTTTTGGCAGATAAAATTCAACCCATAACAGTCTATCCTCTGGTCCCACAAATATTCATGTTTATACCACATGCAAAATGCATTTATTTCATCTTAATATCTTATTATCCCTTAAATTTTTAACCTATTTCCCCATCGACTCTAATTTAAAAATCTCATCAAAGTATCATCAGTTCAAAAATCCAAATTTCATCATTTAAATCACCTAAATCAGGTATGGCTGAGACTCTGGGCATAATCCATCCTGAGGAAAAATTCCTTTCCATCTATGGATATGTGAAAATTAAAAATTAATGATCTGTTTTCCAAATATAATGGTGGAACAGGCAAATGATGGACGCTAACCTCTCAAAAGGGAAACATTTAGAGGAAATAAAGGGATCACTGGTTCCAACAAAGTTGACACCTAGCCGGGTAAATTTCATTACGTTTCAAGGTCTGAGAAAAATCTTCTGTAACTTAAGTCTTTGAGTTCTGAGCCTACACAGTGCTGTAAGCTTCTGCACCTGTGGCCTCTAAGTCAATTTTTCTCCCCTTCAATGGTAACATGTTTGCAGTTGAGTCACTCCACCAGCCCATTTCCTGATTCATGTAGAATTTCAGAAGTCTGACAGCATTCCTCTCCTCTGTCCTGGCTCCTTCCATTGCAGTTTACATTGTCAGTATTTCTGCTGATAGAACATTCTCAATAACCTTGTCAGTCTCCCTCATATATCTCAAGGGTTTATTTCACCAGACAAGAGAATCCTCCACAGAGGATTCTATCTATCTTTCCCAGATAACTTCACTTCTATTTCCAGATTCTGTCAATATCGTGAGGGAATCCATGAGTCATACACTTCATCTCTTCAGCAAAAAATTTCCAGATTTGGCCAGGCATGGTGGCTTAAGCCTGTAATTCCAGCAATTTGATAGGCTGAGGTGAGAGGACTGCCTAAACCCAGGGGTTTGAGACCAGGCTGGGCCACTTGGTGATATCTCACCTCTACAATAAATCAAGAAAAATTAGCCAGGCATGGTAGTACATGCCTGTAGTTCCAGCTACTTGGAAGGTTGAGGAGGAAGGATGGCCTGAGTCTAGCAGTTTGAGGCTATGGTGGTTGTGAGCATGCCAGTGCACTCCAGCCTGGGTGACAGAATGAGACTCCAACTCAAAAAAAAAAAAAAAAAAGTTTTCCAGCTTTATCTCTGGCCTTGTGTTCAGAGCACAGTTTTTTAAAAGCAGTGAATCTCCCAATGTTAATGCATTTTTGCAACTCAAATAGATGTGAATTTTTCAAATCATCAAGTGTTGGCTTTTTCTTTTTGCCTAACTGTCTCTTCTTCAATTGATTTATTTCCTTGGTTTACTCTAAACAGCAAAAGGAAAATCAGGTCACACCTTCAACATTTGGTTTGGAAGTCTTTTCAGCTATACATTGTAAATGTATTGCTTACAATGTCTGCTTTCTACACAACAGTAAGAAACATTTCAGCTAAGTTCTGCCACTTTATTTAATTATTTTTTGTGGGATACAATTCAGAGTTTAGGTATACAAATGTTCATTATGCAGGTACACCTTGTTGATAAGGTATGACCTCTCCTCCCCTGGCAGATTCTCACTACTGCCAGTCTTGCCCCTCCAACACCTCCAGCAGTTTCCCACTACTGCCAATCCTTTTCTTTTCTTTTTTTCTCTCATTGCATTTATTCATTTTTAAAATTATTATTTTAAAGATGTGGGTGCAATTCAGGGTTAGGTATACAAGTGTTCATTATGCAGGTACCCTTGTTGATGAGGTAGGTGTGCCCCTCCCTCCCCTGGCAGTTTCCCACTACTGCCAATCTTTTTCTTATAGTATTACGATAGTTGTTCAAGGTCCACTTATGAGTGAGAACATGTGGTATTCAGTTCTTTGTTTCTGTGATAGACCATTCAGTATCATAGTCTCTAAGTCCATCCAAGTTGCTGTGAAGTTCATAAGTTTGTCCTTTATGGCTGCATAATATTTCATCATGTATATGTGGGGGTTTTTTTTTCCAGTCTTTTTTCAATGGGCAGCACAGTTGGTTCCATGTTTTTGCTATTGTGAACAATGCTGCAATAAACATATGTGTGGAGGTATCATTTCTCTTCAAACACACATGAAGAAAATGAAAAGATCACAAGTTAACAGCCTAATAAATCACTCAAAGAAGCTGGAAAAACAAGACCACTGAATTCTAACTTCAGCAGAAGAATCCAAGTTCTGCCACTTTAAAACAAGGATCACCTTTCCTCCAGTTTCCTGTAACATGTTCATCATTTCTTTCTGAGGCCATGTCTTTAATATTCATATTTCTTTTTTTGAGTTGAAGTCTCACTCTGTCGCCCAGACTGGAGTGCAGTGGCCGCTCCCGGCCACCACAGCCTCGAACTGCTGGGCTCCGGCGATTCTTCCACCTCAGCCTTCCAAGTAGCCGGAATTACAGGCATGCGCTACCACGTCTGGCTGATTTTTTGGTTTATTGTAGAGATGAGGTCTCGCTGCCCAGGCAGGTCTCGAACCCGCGGGCTCAGGCAATCCACTCACCTCAGCCTCCCAAAGGTGCGGGATTACAGACTGAGCCACCGAGCCTGGCTATTATTCATATTTCTATCATGGACATCATGTTCATGGCAACATATGTATTCTCTAAGATGTTACAAATTTTTTCTACTATACTCTTCATTCCTTTCTGAACCTTCACCAGAATCCAAGCTCTTCTGATGCACCCCAGAATTTGTCCTGCCACTACACATTGCTCAACTTCAAAGCCACTTCCACGTTGCTAGCTATTTGTTGCAGCAAAACTCTACTCTATGGTATCAAAATCATTGTTCTTCATTTTTTCTGTATATATTGCTATCTAACTGGGGATTATTTTCCTTTTCCTTTTCCTTTTCCGTATTTATTCTACTGTGAATCTAGTGATAAATTTTTTATTTTTTCTGTTCTATTTTGCCTTTACTTATAACATATATATTTACCAGTTACAGAATTCTAGATTGGCAATTTTGTTTTGTTTTTGTTTTTTTCTCCAGGATTTTGAAGATCTCATTCCATTTATTTTGTTGAACCTATGGAAATAACGTGTTCCTGTCCCCTCTGACTGTTTTAAAATGTCTTTGTCTTTGGTTTCAGCCGTGTGGCTATATTTCTAATTCAGCCATTTTTACTATATGTCTAATAATGGTATTCTTTATATTTATTGAACTTGAGACTTATATGCATTCTTAACTATGATTTGGTATGTTTTGTTGACTGAGGAAAAATCTGTACCATTATATTTTGAAAACCTCTTTTGTTCCAATCTCTCTCTACTCTTTTTGGGAGCTTAATATGCATTATAGATCCTTTGACCATTGCTATGGTTTGAAAATTTTTGTACCTTCCAAAAATTTTTGCGAAAATTTAATCTGCAAGGTAATAATACTGAGAAGAGCGACCCTTGATAGGTGAGTGCAACATGAGGGTACAGCTCTCATGAATGAGATGAAATGCCCTTATCAAGGCTTGACAGAGAAAGTTCATTAATTTTTACTTTTCTGACTTCTGTTATGTGAGGACACAGTGTTCCTCCCTTCCAGGGGACATAGCATTCAAGGAGCCATCTTGGAAGCAGAGATGGGGCCCATGCCAGACATCAGATATTGATATCTTGATCTCAGACTTACTAGCCTCCAGAACTGTAAGAAATACATGCATATTCTTTAAATTTCAATTTATGTTCTTTAAACTACCAATTCTAAAGTATTTTGTTGTAGTAGTACCAGGCAGACTAAGACAAATATATATCATTCATCTCTTTTCCTCTAGTCTATCTTTTAAATATTTTTTCTTTTTATTTCAGTCTTTGCACATTAAACACATGCATTAAAGTTTTAACTCAGTTACAGTATTATTAAATTTCAGAATTTCCATGTGCTTCTTTTTAAAAAATAGATCAGCTGGGCTCGGTGGCTCAGCCTGTAATCCTGCGCCTTTGGGAGGCTGAAGTGAGTGAATTGCCTGAGCCCGCGGGTTCGAGACCTGCCTGGGCAGCGAGACCTCATCTCTAC
>NW_007245102.1:539542-548735 GCF_000164805.1 Carlito syrichta
CGAGGCTGCGGTGACCAGGAGCGGCCACTGCACTCCAGTCTGGGTGACAAAGTGAGACTCCAACTCAAAAAAAGAAAATAGATTATATTTCTTTGATACAATTATTTATCTTGTCCTTTATTTACTGAACATATATTAATCAGTTGCTTTAAGTCCTCCCTTGTTAACTACATTATTTGGATTTCTTGTGGGTCTGTCTCTATTGCCTTGGTCTTTTGAATTGCCAACCCATGTGCATGTGTGTATGTGTGTGAGTGTACATGCATGTGTGTTTGTATAGGCAAAAAGAATGTTTGTATAGCCAAAAAGAATGTTTGTATGGCCAAAAAGAATGTTTGTATAGCCAAAAAGAATGTTATGTGACAGACTGAAGTCTTGAATGATGCTATCGTTCTCTAGAAATAATTTGTTTTCTTTCATCTGGCAGTTTGGCTTGAGATAGATCAGATTATTCTAATCTGGGATTAAGCTGACTGGAATTAGTGCTCTATGCAGGTCCACCCTTACTCATGGGTATGACCCTTCAGGGGTCCCAACTGAGATCCAGAGTTTTGTACCAGTTTTGTACCTTGACTACTTATTAAACTCCACCTGTCATTATCCTAACCTCCTAAGACTTCTGAAAATTCTACTCAGACTTTTAGATTCTTGCCTCTTACTTTAGAACTTGCAAATCTTTTATGGTGAAAAGCAGAACTAAATGTTATATTCATCTTTTTTTGTTTGTTAGTTAACATTTTCCTCTATAAAGAGACCGTGAGCGTGCCACTGCACTCCAGCCTGGGCAACAGAGTGAAGCTTTGATTCAACCCCCCCCAATTTATATTTCCACTAATTAAGAATAAAATTAATTCTTTTTTTTAAAAAAAAATTAAGGTAGACAAGGTGCATTTGCAAAAGATAATTCCCTTCTGCTCTTTCCATATAAATAAAACACTGAGAGAAAGCTACTAGTCGGTTAACTTGACATTTATTTATTGTTCCAGATACATGTTAGAGCACTGAGGACTTATCAAAGGTCTGTCATGATGGAGATGATACTTTAGATAGTATGGGTTTTGTGGTCTCAAGCAGCTCGGTTTGTATTATCTGTAACATCCATATCTGTATATCTATAATATCTATGTCTATATAAGTTACATAGATAGAGAGGGGATGATTTTGTTTGTCTCAAATTTTCTCACATTCTCCAAGTACCAGGATTGTCTCTGAGAACTTGACAATTTACAACAAATAGTTTAAAAAACTTTTTGCAGGCAAATAAATAAAACCCAATTAACAAAACACAATAATTAATGACAGATTGAGAAAATATTTTAAGTTTATCAAATCTGTTTTAAATTCCTAATATGCAAAGAGTTTCTTTAAAATGAAGAATGAAATATCAGTAACTGATAACTCAATGAGAATAATGCAAATGGCCTCAGAACATATATGAGTGAGATGCTTAAATTCATCACATTTGCAAATAAAAAATCATTACATTTGCAAATAAAAATCACACTAAGGTAGCATTGTTCATTTATCAGACTGCCAAAAGTCAAAGATGTTGACCATAAACTTTCTGGGAAGGCTCTGGGAAAACAGGCACTTTCAATTTACTGCTGGTGGGATTGCAAAATGCCTTTCTAAAGGAAGTTAGAAAAATTCAGAAAATAAATGCTTTTATTCTTTCACCTAGCAATTTCTTCTAGGAATCTATCCAAAGATACCTTTGTGAAAGAACAAGATGATGTATGTACAAAAATATTGATTGTGACATTATTTAAAATAGCAAAAGCCTAGAAACAACTCAAATGTCTATCCATAGTAAACTGGTTCAATAAACTGTAATATGTCTGCATAATATAGTACCAATCTTCTGCAAAATGTAATGAGGAAAATCTCTATGTAAGGATATCAGGTGACTCCATGGTAATTGGAACGCAAAAAAAAAGCCTACAAAAAACAAAATGCAGAACATTATTTAGAGGGTGAGAGAGGAAAAAAGGTGGATGCATCAGAAAGCAAGTGAGATTTTGCTGGGTGGAACTTGCATGATGTTTTTATTTTGGAATCTTTTGATGCTTTACAAAATTAAAATACATAAAAATAATCCCTAAAAATCAAATAAACATTAATCAAACGAACCCAAATTTTATATCAAGTGTTAGAATAAAAGCACAGAAAAAAATTATTTTATGTGGCCCAGGTGCATGCAGTGTCTCATCCTGTAATCCCAGCACTTGGGGAGGCGGAGGCAAGAAGATTGCCTGAGCCCAAGGGTTTGAGACCAGCCTGGGCAACTTGGCAAGACCTTGTCACTATAATAAATTATTTGGATGTGGTGGTGCATGCCTGTAGTTTCAGCTACTTGGAAGGCTGAGGTGGAAGTATTATCTGAGCCCAGCTGGTCAAACTGTGGTGGCTGTGAGTGTGCCACTGCACTCCAGCCTGGGCAACAGAGTGAAGCTTTGATTAAAAAAAAAACCCAAAATTATTTTGTGTGATTTAAAATATTCTCTTTGCACAGTATCATCCTAATAAGATGCATCCTAAAAATATGTCTATTTAAAAATATTTGACTAAATTCAATAGCTTTTGTATTAGTAGTTCTATTATTGTTGTTATTTTCAACGTACTGTGAATTTTATAGAAAAAAATACTTTCAGTATATAAATTAATAAAATCAAAGGAACTAATTTAAAATCTGTAATGTGAACTGGCAATATCACTACAAAATCATCATTAGTGTTAATTTTTTTCTAAAAACGATAAATCTCCTTGTCTACCCAGAGAGACTTAGAAGTGATGACAACAACCTGAATGGTTACTTGTCAACTGTAAATATAACCAAATACAGTCATGCATGGCTTAATGATAAAAACATGTTTTAAGCCAGGCTCGGTGGCTCAGCCTGTAATTCCGCACCTTTGGGAGGCTGAGGTGAGTGGATTGCCTGAGCCCGCGGGTTCGAGACCCGCCTGGGCAGCGAGACCTCATCTCTACAATAAATCAAAAAATCAGCTGGGCATGGTAGCACATACCTGTAATTCCGGCTACTGGGAAGGCTGAGGCAGAAGGATCGCCGGAGCCCAGCAGGTCGAGGTTGCAGTGGCCGGGAGCGGCCACTGTACTCCAGTCTGGGTGACAGAGTGAGACTCCAACTCAAAAAAAAAAAAACATGTTTTAAGAAATGCATCATGTGATGATTTCACCACTGAGAGGATGTTGGGGTTCACTTATTCATGCTAGATGGGCTAGCTTGTGACTCCCCGGGCTGTAGGATCTAGCCTATTGCTCAGGCTACAAACCTGAACAGCATAAAACTGTACTTCATACTGTAGGCAATTGTGACACAGTGGTGAGTATGTGTGTATTTAAACGTGTCTAAACAGAGAAAAGGGACAGTAAAAATATGGGATAAAAGATAAAGTGATACACCCACCTAAGGTACTTATAAATGGAGCCTGTGGGTCTGGAAGTTGTTCTGGGAGAGTTAAGGTATATGTGGTGAGTGACTGTGGAGGCCCAGGACACCACTGGGCTCTCCTGTAGACTATAAACACTGCTAAATTGTTTTATTTTTATTTTGTTTTTATTATAAAGATGTAGAGTACAATTCAGGGTTAGGTATACAAACATTGATTATGCAGGTACCCTTGTTGATGAGGTATACCCTCCCTCCCTAATTTTTCTTCAATGATAAATGTGCCTTAGTTTACTGTAACCCTTTTAATGAACACACTTTTTAATTGTTTAACTTGTTGACTCTTTTGTCATAACACTTAGCTTAACACACACACTATACTACTGAAAAACAACAATTTCTCTTTAGAGTCTTATTGTAAAAGTTTTTTGTTTTCAATTTTTAAAATTCTTGCTTGGTTTTTTAAAACTTGTTGAACTTTTTTGTTTAAAATGAAGACATAAACACACTCAGTAGACTAGGCCTACATGGAATCAGGGTCATAATGTCGCCATCTTCTACCTCCACGTGCTGTCCTTCTGGGAGGTCTTTACGGGCAATAACACACAAGGAGCTGTCATCTCCTATGGTAGGTTGCAAGGCTGCCTTCCAGAATCCCTCCTGCAGGAACTGCTCCAGGCTATTCGACAGTGAACTTTTCTTTTAGTGGGTAGAAGGCATACGCTGTAAAATAATGATACATGCATAATATAGTAAATCAGTAACATCATCACTTATCATTATGAAGCATTATCTGCTGCACCTAACTGCATGTGCTATACTTTCAGGTGACTGGCAGCACGGCAGACTTTTCTACACCAGCATCACCACAAACTCATGAGTTATGCACTGAGCAATGCCATTATGATGACTACAGTGTTCACTAAGTGGTAGGAAGTTTTCATCTCCATTCCAATCTTATGGGGTACCACTATCGTGTCTGTGACTCGTCGTTGGCTGAAGTGCTGTTAGGTGGTGCAGGACTGCATTATTTTCTTTAAGAGCACCTAAAAACACTTGTTCCACTAAAGGTTGGTTTAAGCTAGGTCTGGAGCAAGAAATGTATCAATGTATAAAGCGGACCTTGGCCACCTTGTTCCAGAGAACAAGGAAACTCTCAAAGACTAATGGGGTCATGTCAAAAAGCAGAGGTGCCAACTTGAAAGGACTACCACTGGCTAAAACTTGACATTGAAAAAAAACTGTCTACAATCACTTGAATTAGTTACATTGAGATGTAAACATTCATGAGTCCATAATGACCCTCAAAATGTCCTTATTGATAGTGGTTGCTTGCCTACAGTGGATAAATAAAGGGAAACATGTCAAGCGTTTATTTTAACTGCTCTGTGTGAATTTTATTTCAGTGCAGTTTTTAATGAATGAAAATTTCTTTTAGAAGAATTTTAGTTCATACATGTGAAAGAAAATATATAATTAAAGAATTAATATTGATATGATGTCACAGCTCAGGTGATCTATAGATTTAATGCAATCTGTATGTATCAGAATCCCAATGGCATTTTCAATATAAATAGAAAAAAATCCAATTCTAACATTTCTATGAAACCACAAAGGATTCTGAGTAGCCAAAGTAGTTTTGAACAAGAACAAAGCTGGAGACATCACATTTCCTGATTTTGAAACATATTACAAAGCTACATTAATTCAAACAGTATGATCCTGGCATAATATATATATATATATTTTTTTTTTTTCTGTGATATATATATAGGACAGACTAGAAAACCCAGAAATAAACCCATGTACATATACTCAACTGATCTTCAACAAGGGTACCAAGAATACATAATGAGAAAAACAGAATCTCTTTCATAAGTGGTATTGAGATAACTGGATATCCACATATGAAAGAACGAAATTGAGCACTTCACTTACACCATACACAAAAATCAACTCAAAATTCAAATGTAAATCCTGAAACTGCAAAACTCTTAGAAGAAAATATAGGAAAAAATATTCACATTTGTTTCAGTGATGATTTCTTAGATAAGACTCCCAAAGCACAGACAACACAAACAAAAATAGGCAAATGGTATTACATCAAACCCCAGAGCATCTGTATATTAAGTGAAGCAGCCAAAAACATAAAAAGATAACCTGTGGAATGGGGAAAAAATATTTGCAAACCATTTATCTGATAAGGGGTTAATTTCCAAAATATACAATGCTCATGAATAACTCAGTGACAAAAAAGAATAATCCTATTAAAAATGGACAAAGGAATTGAAAGACATTTTTCCCAAGAAGGCATACAGATGATCAACAGCAATGTGAAAAGGAGTTCCACATCCCTAAGCAGGGAAATGTAAATCAAAACCAGAATGAGATACCCCTCATGCCCATTAGGATGGCTGATATGTATTCATTATATACTCAATAATGAACCATTTTGGAGGTTCCTCAAAAAACAAAACTATCATGGTTCAGCCATCTTACTTTTTGAGATTGATGAGCTGAGTCGGTGCCGTGGTATGCAAAGAATTGCACAAAAATTAGAAAGGAGAGTTTATTTAGAAAGTAGATTAGAAAAGTAAATATTCACTTCTAGAGGGAGAGAAGGGGCCAAAAGAAGTATGGTCCCAAAGATTCAGGCCTAGGGGCTTTTGAATTCTTTTTTTAGGGGGGCAGGCAAGCATTCTTGGGTGAGATAGCACAGAAGCTGCTGTCATGGTGGTCTGTTTTCTCGTATCTCTGATAACTGGATAGATGGGGTGATCAGTCACGGGTGGAAATCACATAGAAGAGAAGGCCTGGGCCAGTAGATGAAAGACAGATTCTTGGGACAAGGAGGAGATGTTAATCTTAACCTCCATGTCCAAGTAGAATGAAGCTTATCTGGAGTCTGGAAAGCTGGTTGTTCTTCTAGTTAATGATTATTGCTGTGCGTGCAGTATTGACCTAAGTACCTGACCAGGCCTACTCAGGATGACCAGAAAAACTCCATCTGGGGCTCTGTCTTTCAGAACTAAAATAAGGATCTCCAAAATCAACTCAAAATTCAAATGTAAATTCTGAAACTGTAAAACTCATGCTCATTGCAACATTGTTCACAATAGCCTAGACATAGAAGCAACCTAAATGTCCATGAATGAATGAATAGATAAAGAAACTGTGGTATATCCATACAAGGGAATATTATTCAGGTTCCAAAAAAGGAAGAAAATTCTGCTATTTGCAACAGCATAGATGAATCTAACTTGAGGACATTATGCTAAGGGAAATAAGCAGGTGTAGGACAAATACTCATTATATCACTTATATAATTAATCTAAAATAGTCAAACTATAGATGCAGAGGGTAGGATGGTGGTTGCCCGGGTCTAGGGAGAGGAGGAAATGGGGAAGAATTAGTCAGAGGGTAGGAAGTTTCAGGAATGCAAGATGCATAAATCCTACAGATCTACTGCATTGTATACGACTTACAAATGAGCTAAGAAGGTAGATTTTATGTTGAGTGTTCTCAACATGTCATCCTCATCATAACAATAATAGTTAATTAAAAAGGTGAAAGGAAACTTTTGGAACTGTTGGATAAGTTCTTAGCATAAATTGTGATGCTGGTTCCATGGATGAACACATATCTCCAAACTCATCAAATTGTATACAGTCAATAAGTATAGCTTTTTGTATGCCAATCATTCTTCAATAAAATGAGATTAAAAAATAAAAAAATGTAAACCTATTGTTATTTTTGTTAAGGGTGGGAAGGGATTATTCCAGTCTAGACAATGATCATCAATGACTGGTAGAGGCTGGTGATGGGAAATACAACTGTGGATGGATGGGATGACAAAACTAGAAATTTTGATGACCTTTACTATTTATAGACTGCAGAAATCAAGTATTCTATGCCTACTGATAGGATAGGAGAAAGGGGGAGAGAGAGAGTGAGAGAAACTGAAGAGACAGCAAGCAACTGCAATGCAATATGTGAGCATAAAATGTATCTTGATTTAGAAAAATCAATTGCAAAAGACCACTGTGGATGCAATCAGGAAAATTTAGATATAGACTGAATATATAATGGCATTAGCCAATGGTTGTTTAAGTTTGATCATTGCTTTGTGATTATGTATGGTATATCTTTACATATAACAGAATATTTATAGATGCAAAGGGATGATTGAGGTATTTGAGTTATAATATTTCAACCAAAACAAGAAAATAAACAAAAAAGGTATTGCTTAAGGATCATTGACAAAATAGTGATAATAATGGAAACTAAACTGTTTTGATACTATTCTCTCCTCTTTTGTTCTTTTCAAAATTTCTGTAATTTTTAAAAGGAAGATATTATTGAATTTCTGATCTCTTCTAGTTAGTGTGTGAGTGGAATACAGTTCCGAATTAATGCTGGTTACTGGTTGGTAGTTAAATAATAAATACAATTATAAATTTTTTTTTTTTTGAGTTGGAGTCTCACTCTGTCACCCAGACTGGAATGCAGTGGCATGCTCATGGCCACCGCAGCCTCGACCTGCTGGGCTCCGGCGATCCTTCCGCTTCAGCCTTCCCAGTAGCTGGAATTACAGGCATGAGCTACCATGCCCGGGTAATTTTTTGATTTATTGTAGAGATGAGGTCTCGCCAAGTTGCCCAGGTGGGTCTCTAACCCGTGGGCTCAGGCAATCCACTCACCTCAGCCTCCCAAGGCGTGGGATTACAGGCTGAGCCACCAAGCCCAGCTACAGTTATAAATTTTTGACTGGAGAATACATTCTCATGTCTCAAAATTAAAAGTAATACTTTAAAAAAGGTATACATTAAGAAGTATCACAATTACTTCTGTCTCACCCAATTTCCCCTGCTCCTACAGGTTATATAGCTTTTATTTACTTCTTTTTTTTTAAGCTAATGGAAGCAGCTTTATATCTGTTATTGTTATTTTTCTCTCTCTTACACAAAAGACAGCATAAAATATTTAATTTTCTGCATCTTCTCTTCTTTTTAACTTAAATGTATCCTACAAACATTTTTATAACAATAGATGGAGGTATTCCATTATAGTATTCCATTGTAAGCATATGATAGGATACACTATCTGGTCTTTTCCATTATCTTTTGCCATCTCAACAATTTTATATGCAGAGAAGAATATATCTAAGATACATCACAAGCTAAAAGCAATTATGATTTCAAAAGATACTGCCAATAACTATCCATGCAAATTGAATTGTTTTACATTCACATCTGCTATTGACAAGACTACCTGTTTTCTCACAAACTCATCAACAGAAAAAGCTGCCAAACCTTTGGAGTTTTTCGTTTGTTTGTTTTGTTTTTTACATTAAGATAGGCAAGAAATAATATAACTGTATAGTTTCAATTTACACATCTCTACTTATAATTTTTATATGTTTAAGAACCACTTATATTTTCTTTTTAAGATTCAGGGGATACATGTGCATGTTTGCTACGTGGCGTATTGTAGTGTTGGATATTGGGCTTCCAGTGTATCAGTCACCCAAATAGTAGTGGACTTTGTATCCAACAGGTAATCATTCAACCCTCACCTCCTTCCCTCCCTCCCCACTTTTGGAGTTCCAGTGTCTATTATTTCCATCTTTATGTTCAGGTGTACCCATTGTTTAGCTCCCACTTATAAGTGAGAACATGCGGTATTCCAGTTTTTGTTTCCGAGTTAGTTCACTTCAGATAGTGACCTCGGCCGGGCTCGGTGGCTCAGCCTGTAATCCCGCGCCTTTGGGAGGCTGAGGTGAGT
>NW_007245102.1:548755-577448 GCF_000164805.1 Carlito syrichta
CAACTCAAAATAAATAAATAAATAAATAAAAGATAGTGGCCTCCAGCTCCATCCATGATTTTTCTTCATATCTTTTACCTTTTATTCTTTTATATTATTAATCTTTTCTCTCTTTTCAGGAACTCTATGTTTTAAAGTGATGACTCCTATGCTTATGATATGAGTTTTAAATATTTTTCCATTTTGTTACTTATCTTTATTTTTATATTAATATTCTTGTTATGCAGATTTTCTTATGTCTACATATTAAATGTATTTTGTTCGATTAGAATTTCTGATTTTTACATTACAATTAAGTAAAGTTTCCTTCCCTAAAGTTATAAAGGAGTTTGTTTATGTTTTGTTCTATAGTTTTACTTTGGATATTTCATTTTTGTACATGTAGAACTTATTCTGATGTCTGACTAGGGGTCTAAATTTAGTTTTGTCTTTTTTCTCCAGGTGACTACTCAATTGTCTCAATACCATGTATTTAAAAGTCTATTTTTATCCTGCTGCCCCAAAATGCTACTTTTATCACATGCTAAATTTCCACATATATTTGCATCTATTTCTGAACTTTATATTCTGTTCTATTGGTCTTTATATTAGTGAACCTACTGTTTTTATATAAAAGCTTTTTAATATGGCTCAATATTTGTTAAAGCTAGTGTCAATAATTTCTCTATTATTTCTTCATAATTTTCAAAAATGGTTTTTACTTTTTTATTTTTCTATATGTATTTTAGAACCAGCTTTCTTTGAAAACAATAACAAACAACACCTTTCCTCCCCCACAAAATAGAAAACCCAAACAGAAAGAACATGGCTTATCTTTTCATTTTGTGTCTTTCAGAATTGTTTAAAAATGTTCCTCACAAAGGACTTGAGTACTTCTTACAAAGCATTTGTTACACTTGTTAATGTTGCAGAACAAACCGCCCACACTCAGTGGTATAAAGCAACCAATTTATGATGCTCCTACATGCTGTGGGTCAGGAATTCATAAAGGGAATGGTGATGATCCTCTCTTCCTCATGATGTCAGATGAAAAGACCTGAAGGCTGAAGGCCCATCAAAGACTGGGGTATCTGGATGGCTGGGAAAACAAATCACCTAGAGGCATACTCATTCATGTGTTTAGTAGTTGATAATGACTGTTGTTAGAGGCTGGCACTATCCCATGGAAATTTATGTGTGACCTGGGTTGCCCCACAGCATGGTGGCCTTGGACATCTTACATGGTACTCCCAGGTATCCAAAGTAGGTGTCTCCAAAGTCCCAGGTGAGTGCTATATATCACCTTTTGTAACTTTGTCTCCAGTAGTCACATAGCATTGCTTCCACCACACTCTCTGGCTCCCTCAATGTCAAGAGGAGGGACACATACCTCACCTCTTGACAGGAGGAAGACCATGTGGGAGGAAAGATATGACTGCTGTCATCTTTAGACAATACTGAGTGTCATAGTCTTCTTCTCAGATATTTTTTTCTTTTGCTTTTATAAATTGGGTTTTACTTTTCATTTTATATTCTGACTGGTTGTTTATTATTTAATCAACACTACTGGCTTCTGTGTATCTACTGATGCAACACATACACACTTATTGAATCCTGCTACTTTTCTTTATTGTGTTGGATTCTCTTGGAATTCCGCTTATATAATGAGGTAATCAACAAAAACACTTTAACCTTTTCCATTTTAATTTTTTTGGCTCTACTAATTTTGTATAATTGTGTTGGCTACGAGCCCCAGTATAATGTGAAGCATTTTAGGGACTGTGGACATACGCACCTCTTTCATGATTGTAGCAGAAATGCCTCTGTGCTTTTGCATCAATTAAAATGGTGCAACTGAAAAGGAGACATATTCTTCATAGTCTCATTTTCTTTTTAGTTTGCACTATGGTATTTGGTATACAGATAATTAATACTATAATATTTTCATTGTGAATAACAATCTTTGCCATTGTAAAGTGTCTTTTTTCAAAAAACAAAACACTTTTTGGTCTTATTTCTATCTGATCTGGTGTTAAGATCATCAGCCCTGATTCTCTTTAATGGCATATACTTGGTTCCCTTAAACATTGTGTAGGTTTGACTCCATTGTCTTCTGGAATCAGAGGATAGAAAAGTCTGATACTAACTACATTTTTTTGTTCCTTTTAAGAGTATTGATGTTTTTGCTTATCTACTTAGTGAATTTTTTCTTTCTTTAAAGTCTAATAATTTTATTAGTATACATCTTAGTGTTGACTGGTATTTTCTTGGTATTTAATATGTGGAGTCAATACATAGACTCATATCTACATGTTGATTCACATCTTCATTTAGTTCAATTTTAAGTGATATTTTAAGATATTTATTATCTCCCATTGGTTTTTCTTTTTGGGGGGCTATCAGTTACCCATGGACTAATTTTCCTTTACCTGTTTTCTAAATCTATCATTTTATTTTTTATATATCTCTGTACTTGCTTCTTTTTCTTCTTTCTTTCTTGCTTCCTTAAACTCTTTACTATTGTCTTCATGTCATCATTCATTCTTTTCCTTGTAAGTCTTGTAATTTATTTTTCATTATTGAAATAATTTTTCCTTTTCTTTCAATGAGTTTTGCCAATCCCCCACCCCCATCCTTTTTATCTTTCTCAGTCTTTTGGCCGTCACCTCTTACTGTGTAGCTGTTATCCTAGAACACTTATATAGCCTAGAGCTCATATTTCTTACTGTGTAGCTGTTATCCTAGAACTCTTATATTTCTTACTGTGTGGCTGTTATCCTAGAACTCTTATATTACTACAAAGAACTCTTTGAAGTCAGCTACAAATGACTCATTTTATTTTTAAATATTTTTATTGGAATCTTATATTACAACTTTAAACAGTTGTGTAGTAGGATAATTGTAGTGAGTATTCCTTTCATGTTTGGAAATTTCTCTATATAATTTTTCATATTTTTGCACTATTTGTGGTTTTTTTGTGTATGTGTTTACCTTGTTCTCTTTTGTCCTCAAATTTAGACAAGAGCAAAGTATTTCTGAATGTGAGTGTAAGGTAGAAGAGGCTGTGCAGGGATAATCTCTGTGATTGACAGTTCAAGCCTTAATGGTAAAGATGTTGGTACAGTGCCGAAACTGACCAATTGAAACAGACATTCTAGCCAACCATTACAGATGGCAGAGAAAAAAATAAAAATATTCAGGAGACAGCTTCTGTTGAAAATCAGCCCTGGGTTCCAAATGTTTCTTTATGGCTGTGGGATTTCTAAGTAGGACTCCTCCCCCCTCCACCTTTTTTTTTTTCCTGCTTCTGAGAACCTAACTTGGTCCTAGAGAGCGTCCTCCTCCACCTGGTGGTCCCCTGCTGACTCTGTCGGCTTGCTGTCTAGTGGAATTCACTCACTTTTAGAAAGTGGACATTTACTGACACTTGCAAAACTATCATCTTCTCTGAGCTTGTTTGGGCAATTTTTAAGTTTACCTTCTGCCCAGGATACTTATTTTTATTTGTCTCCTAACATTGGTCATGGCCATGCTCCTCAGCATGGGACCCTCACTTTTTTGAGAGTGGGTATTTTGCTGTTGGGTTCTAGGATTTACCTCTGCGATATCAGCACCACTACAATCTTCCCTGACATGTCATCATGGCTGTTCCGGGACTTCCTGTCTGCTGGTCTCAGTTGCTTATGGAGGCAGCATGTACATATAATTTAACATTTTTGGGCTTTCTTTGTCATCTATCTTAAGTCTAAAAGGGAGTTTGTGATTTTGTTATTCTTTTTCTATTCATCTTATTGCTCTGTTTCCGGGAGTAGAAAGATTCAGAATCAAGCTGCCACCATGTTCTTCTAGAATTGAAAACTGATATTATTTTTGTTGTAATGAGATATGAAGCATCCTCCCACTTAAGTCGGACACATAGAGAATGGACTTTTCATATGAAAACATGAGACTTTAAAAGATGGCTTCCTGAGCAAGCTATATCCCCCACGGGTAAATTTTCAAGATGTGCTCAGGACATAAGTGAGAAAAGGTGTGTTGAGAAACTTGTTCGATAAGCAGATCTATGCAGATTCTTTCATTACCTGGGAAAGGAAAAATGGGAAGAGGGAAAAAAATCAGATTTACATGTTATAAAAATGCTGTTCTTTAATTTGAATCGACAGAATTGGATTAGGCTGTAGCATCAGCATGCATTTCTCATTGTTTTCTTTTTATATTAACTACAGGATACTCATTAGAATTTCATGGATGTAATTGTTTCTGGGTCTCATCCTCAATTAATGACTATAATTGAAAGATGGGATAAATCTGGGATGACGTGACTGTAATTTAAGTGCACGATGTCTGGGCCTCTATTTACAATGCATTTGTTATTATTACTTTTTTCCCCCCTACTGTGGAGGAGTATTTACAAGAGGCAGAAATGAATGCATTTCCAACAGCCATGTCTCAATCAAAACAATGAGCAGATTGTGCACTGGGTGTTGTTTTCCCGGGTTGTTTTGTGACTCTGCAGCCCTCAGCATGATACGTGCATCCAAAGAGCTTGTGCTCAGATGTTCCAGGAGGACTTGGGGTGGGGGGCAACGCCCCCACAAAGGGGAGGCGTGGTGAGGCACCCTCTGCCTTCTGTCTGCACTGCCTTGTAGCAACCGTTCACAACCCAGCAGCTTAGCCTGCACTCGCCAAGAATCCCTTAATCAGGTTTAGATTATGTTGTGAGGAAGGGAAAAAGGAACTCTCCCAATCCCTTAATTATGGCTCTTCTCTTCTCCACTTCCCTCTCATTTATCCCCCCCCAACCAAAAGTAGGTATTAACCTTATGAGCTTTTTGAGCAGAGCATCACTGATTATCCGCATTCAAGCCCCAAGAGCAACTGCGAGGGGTGCCTGGACAATTGCCTGGGCTTTGTTCAGCCTCTGGGAACCTAGTGCACAGGTTGGAGCTCCTGGGTTTGGGAGTGTCTGCTCTTGCCCCATCCAGGGTCAGAAAGGAACTGTGCAACTCAGGATGAGGCTTGTTCTTTCTCTTGTGAGTCTATTGAATTGGAGGGAATGTCAAAAACAGCCCCAGGACTGAGGGAGTTTGAGGAAAACTGAGCTGAGCTGCTGAGACCGTGTTGTGTAACCCGACTAAGCCACCCCAGAAAGAGGAAGAAAAGGGGGAGTTCAAACATAGGAATAGAGAGGTAAGACAGAAAAGGAGAGGTCATAGATTTGGAGGTGAATTAATGGCAGTGATAATAAACTTGACACTCACATATTCTTATAGTTCTCATGCTGATGCTGCCATCTGATGAGTACTTCCTATTATGGCATCTCTGCTTCAGAAACATGAGGGTGCTTGATGGAATGCAGGTTACCAGGCCCTACATAGACTTATAGGAATCAACGTTTCTGGATGTGAGGCCCAGGAAGCTGCATTACTGTCAAATTCTTAGATGAGTATTGTTAATATTTTTTTTTAAGTATTTTTGTAAAGATGGGGTCGGGCTATGTTTCCCAGCTTGGTCTCAAACTCTTGGCCTTGAGCGATCCTCCTGCCTCAGCCTCCCAAAGTGCTAGGAATACAGATATCAGCAACTGCACCCTGCCTTAGATGATTCTGATAGACAATGGAGTTTAAGAATGACTAGAATAGAGGCAGTGGAGAGTAGAGTGAATCAAAGGGCAAAGACAATCCAGAGATGGTGGCTGGGAGTGAGTGAATGGAGATCAGATTTGCCAGGCATACATTCTCTGCTTACAGCAAGGGGGCTCTGGATCAGAGGAGGTCAGTATGTTCCTGTGGGCTCTTAGGAGTGGCAGGGTCAGAGTTTAGGCTTGAGCCTTCAACCCAAGATCTTTTCTTTGTACCAAGCTTGAACCAATAGGAATAGGAATGTGCCAGAGTCTGGATGACAGTTACAGGAGGAAGACGACGTGGTTTGGGTCACATTCTTCGAACTGGTTATCTTTCAAGATAAGGACATCTTTCAGGGAAGTGATGTGGAAAGGAAAATATGTTCCACCTTCTTTAACCCTGTATTCTAAGCTAATTATTCATTTCCCCTTCATGAATCTTTTTGTTACCTCACTGCTGTGTATTAACTATAAAACTATATACCCTACTTTTTTTTTGTTAAATTGATGCATTCTTTAAAAATTTAGCATGATTCTGACTCATATCATCATTTTGATATGTTAAGTTTTTCAAGCACACATTAGCAAATAGCCAGCTAAAATTTCTTTAAAACTGTACCTGTCTGCAACTTAAAATCCTCTTGCCAGGAGTACTCCAGGCACTGCACTTTGGATGCCATGCTCTTATTCATTTTATCTTCTGTTCCAGCTTGACACCTCTAGGACCTGTCTGTACAAGTCTAAAACCAGCATGCTGATTGTCTTGGCCTGCTCAGTACAGCTGGGCTAGAGACCCAGGAAGAGCCAGTGTTTGAGTTCAAGGCCCAAGGCCACCAGGCTGGAGACACAAGGAAGAGCAAATGTGGGCACACACGTCTGCAGTGGTTGGGCCACTCCTTAGATCCACAGCTTCCATGAAAATGTTTCCCTCCTCAGATCCACAGGCACCCAACTGGTTTGGTCAGGGTCACCCTCTCTTTTCAGCACCTCCGCCTGTCCCTCTCTCCATTTTGTTACTGAGTTTCTCCTCTAGCTTTTACTTTTAGCCAAGTTTTACCCATGGGATTTGGGCCTCGGCTCCATTTGTCACAAAGGCCATCTGCTGTTCAACTGCCTCTGCTCAGAGGAGGTCAGGCTTTAGTTCCAGGCAGACCTTCCACTGATTGGACAAGCCCATCTTCATCATGGAAGACAATCTGCTTCATTGAAACTCCACCAATGGGTGATCTCATCCCAGAGCACCCTCAAAGAAATAATGTTTGAGTGCAGGTCTAGGCTCCATGGTCCATTCAAACTGACACACAAAAAATTAACCACCAGAACATTCTTACACAGTGAGACAAAAAAGGAAAATCAATTTTTTGATTTAAGTAGTGTCATTTTCTGTATTTTCTCACAGGTAAATTTGAATGTATGTTCTCTTGTTGCTGCCACTAACTAAGCAACCATGGAAATCAACAGCCTCTTCCCAATAATGGTCATTATTATTGAAGATGTTTCTGAAATAACATTAAAGGTGAAGCAATCAGACAGGAAAAGTGAGATGAAGAAGGATAGACCAAAACAAGTGTAGGAACACAGACCAGGTCAGAATAAAAAGAAGAGAAAGAAAAAGACTAATAGACACTCGCTGATGAATTCACTGATGAATTGATAGAAATTCACAACTCATCGTAACCTAAGCTTTGCTGATGCAGGATGGGAGAAAAGAAGAGTGCTTGGTGATAATTTCATTTCATTTTATTTTTTAGAGAGAAGCTTTAATTGATCAACACTTTATGCAAATGAATAGTGTAGGTGAACCTTATCGGCATGCTGGAAGCTCATAATTATTCCAATTACACAAAGCCATCAAATTTGTGGAAATCAAAGCAACAGAAAGAGACAATAAGTCCAATCCTGCCCCCAGCATTCTAGGGTTTTGCCCACTTGTGTTATGGGGAGACATCTTAACCTTGAAATTAAACAGAGGACATGGTATGGTAATTTAGTCACATGTTCACGATTTGATTGTTTTAAAGGTGATCTAGGCAAATGTACGACATTGAAGTGTGCACGTTTTTTGCCGAAAGAATAAATGAATATATGAAAGAAATGAAGAGTTTATGTAGTTAATGGAGACTGCACCAATTTTTCCTCACAGTCACAGTTATGTCAGTCTTGGTTAAGAGTCATAGTTAATATTTATTGACTATTCACTACTTATTGGAATCTGATATAAATGCATTATATAAATTAACCACTTTGTTGTCATAATAACCCTATAGGATTATACACTTCATTTTATAAATGAAAAAAAGGGTTTGGGGTTAAAAAAATTTACCTAAGTCACATGAATAGTAAATGATAAAAACTGGAACATTCTTTTGCATTTCATAATGGAAATGAAGGCATCTTTAATCCTTACTCGTCTTTCTGACATTTTTTTAACTCTTGTTGCCACATATATTAGCTTCCTTGGGCTACCCAACATCACAAACAAGGTGGCTTAAAACAACAGATGTTTATTATCGCACAGTTCTGGAGGCTAGAAATCTGAAATCAATGATTGGTTTCCTCTAGAGCGCTCTGAGAGAGGGTATATCCCATGTCTTCCTCTTAGCTGTTGGTGTTGCTGGCTGTCTTTTGCATTCCTTGGCTCATAGACACATCAATTTCTGCTTCCTTTTTCACATGGTGTTCTCTTGGTATGTCTATCTCTGTATGTTTTCTCCTTTTCTTACAAGGACACTAGTTATATTAAATTAAGAACCATTCCAGTAAAGTGTGACCTCATCTTAACTTGATTACATCTGAAAAGACTCTATTTCCAAATAAGGCCACATTCATAGGCTTTTTTTGGTTGGGAAAATGATCCCCTGTGTGGAAAGTAACAGATACTGGTGTCAGCCAGCTGTGGTTGATTCTTGCCAGATTTACATAACCCCACGGGTTGGTTTGACAAACCCCTGAAATAGAAATACCTGGGTGCCAGTTAATGAGGACAATTTCATTGCACCAGGAACATGGGAAATGGTGTGTTGTGACTGGGGTTAGAAATTCAACATATATTTTTAGGAAACACTTTCCAATTATGTGGTAATAATTTCACATAATTGTCAAGTATAATAATTATTAGAAAAAGCATTAGTTAAATAAATGAATATTTCTTATGTTCCTACACTATGTCCAGCATTATGCTGACTGCTGGAGGTACAGTGGTCAAGAAGACAGACTCTCCGCCAATCAGCCAATCAAATATATTTATTAATCATCTGCTATTTGTCAGTCACAGGTCCAAGAGCAGAGAATACAGGAATGAACAGTATAAAACTTATCTTAAAATATCTACTGGGTTCCCAGAGAGGACATGAATTCAGAGTGAATCTTGCATGGCTAAGATCCCAAATCACATTTCCATAGACAGCATCATCTGTATTAGCATATAACAGAATTAGCAGGAGCACAGACTTTATGAGGATAATCGCTCAGTCTTTTGTTTTGTTTTTTGTTTTGTTTTGTTTGAGTTGGAGTCTCACTCTGTCGCCCAGACTGGAGTGCAGTGGCCGCTCCCGGCCACCATAGCCTCGACCTGCTGGGCTCCGGCGATCCTTCCGCTTCAACCTTCCAAGTAGCTGGAACTACAGGCATACGCTACCATGCCCAGCTAATTTTTGATTTATTGTAGAGATGAGGTCTCGCCAAGTTGCCCAGTCGGGTCTCGAACCCGCGGGCTCAGGCAATTCACTCACCTCGGCCTCTCAAAGCTCTGGGATTACAGGCTGAGTCACCGAGCCCGGTCAATCGCTCAGTCTTAATCGTATTATACAGAAACAAACTTACTATTGTCCAATAGCCATGGAGCTTCCTATAGTACCTAAGCATATCTTACCTTTAAACATGGACTGCCTGTGCTTATCTTGTTTTATCTTTCCAATATGAACAGTTTAGTTTGACCTCGACCCAGGGTGTTGCTTCTCTTGCTGCTTCTCTAGGCTTCTGACCACTCATGGGCTGTTTCTCTTGAGGATTTTTCCTTTTATAGTATCTTCCCCAGCATGGACCATCCCACGTATGTGTTGGAGCTCTGGTCACTTCACCCCATTTCCATAAGAAGCTATTCCCACTGACATTTTGTTAGTCTCTAATTTAGGAGATGTCTGTGACATATTTGCATAAAATATGTTAAGTCTTTCAAACAAGTCATGACCTCTTGAAACTCTGCCTGAGATTTAAATGGTTATCACCCTTTGGGATAGTGAGTTAAATGTTATTTGTCATCTGCCTAGTCATTGATTAGGGGATAAGACTTAAGATCAATATTTTTATAATCAAGTGTGCTTTTCATAAAAATAAAACTTCTAAGGAAATATTCAGCATACATATTGATTAAAGTAAGCTATCAAGGAAGGGTATAGGAAAAAGATAAAATGGGGCAAGATTCAGGGAATTGCAATTGGGTAGGACACATTCCACTCTCAAATATTCAAATATAAGTGAATCTATTGTCAATGCCATTGATTGAATATGCATGTTCATATATATAATGTTTTACATTATATATATAGCATATATGTATTATACATATATTTTTTTTCTTTTCTAAATCCAACTTTGGGTTGGGCATGGTGATTCACACCTGTAATCCTAGCCCTTTGAGAGGCCAAGACAGGAGGAATGCTTGAGCCCAGCCTAGGCAACATAGTGGGACCTAATCTCTAAAAAAAAAAAAGCTGGTGTAGTGGTATGGAGTAGTCCCAGATACTTGGGAGGATGAGGAGAGAGGAATACTTGAGCCCAAGAAGTTGAGGCTGCAGTGAGCTGCGATTATGCCACTGTGTTCCAGTCTGAGTAACAAAGTGACCCTGGTGAAACAAACAAAAACTCCGACTTCGAATATTCTCTCAAAATCAATTTGTATATCCTGTAGTTGCCCAATTTGTTAATTTCAACTTTCATTATCTGTTTCTGAAAAATTACTGCCTACCTTTTTTTTTTTTTTTTTGAGTTGGAGTCTCACTCGGTCGCCCAGACTAGAGTGCAGTGGCCGCTCCTGGCCACCGCAGCCTCGACCTGCTGGCCTCCGGCTATCCTTCCGCCTCAGCCTTCCGAGTAGCCAGAATTACAGGCACACGCTACCACACCCAGCTGATTTTTTGATTTATTGTAGAGATGAGGTCTCGCTGCCCAGGCGGGTCTCGAACCCGCGGGCTCAGGCAATCCACTCACCTCAGCCTCCCAAAGGCGCGGGATTAAAGGCTGAGCCACTGAGCCCGGCCTGCCTGCCTTTTTATAACATGGAAATTAACATTAAAGATACTGCCACTTAACTTTAAAGATGTATTCTGCTGCCATGAAGCATTTAACACATCTTGAGAAAATCATATAGCAAATGCTTTAAGTGAAATCAGAGAGTAGCTTTCCTCAAAACAGTAACATTTTCCCAGTGGACGTAATTCTTTCTGTTCAGTCCAGAATAAAAATCAAGATCATCATATCTAGAAATAAACTAGATGTCCTATGTCTGGGTGAGTGCAAAGGGGTAAAATAGAAGCAAAATCAAGTGAAAAGAAATGTGACATGAAAAAAACCTAAAAGCCCATTCTGAGACACTGTGTTGAATTCTACAAAAACATGTGTAGGTATTTTTAGAAAATATGTTTTATGAATCCTCAGGACTTACCCCAGTGAAGCATTTATTGAATTGTAGAATCTTGGAAGTGACTGTAGCCAATCAGAATAATTAAACTTTCCTATAATATCAGATTCCAACATCAAAGCACAGTCAAAGTCAAATGCAGACACCAGCCTTCATTCCCTACCTCTGCTGAAAACTGAAGACTGTGGAAATGCATTCAGAGGAAGGACAATGTGGCAGCATGGAACAGGTCATTGAAATGCATCCTGACTAAGGAATCAACTTCCTAGCTCAAGTGATCCTCCTACTTCAGTTTCCTGAGAAGCTAGAAATCCAAGGACACACTATCATGCCCAGATATGTTTTTGATTTTTTTTAAGAGACAGGGTTTTGCTATGTTACCCAGACTCATTTCAAACCCCTAGCCTCAAACAATCCCCCTACCTCAGCTTCCCAAAGTGCTGAGATTATAGGCAGTGAGATTGTACCATGCCTGGCCTAACTTTTTAAAATTGGAAAGAAAATAAGCCGGGCTCGGTGGCTCAGCCTGTAATCCCGTGCCTTTGGGAGGTTGAGGTGAGTGGATTGCCTGCGGGTTCGAGACCCGCCAGGGCAGCGAGACCTCATCTCTACAATAAATCGAAAAATCAGTTGGGCGTGGTAGCGCATGCCTGTAATTCCGGCTACTCGGAAGGCTGAGGCAAGAAGGATCGCTGGAGCCCAGCAGGTTGAGGCTGCGGTGGCTGGGAGCGGCCACTGCACTCCAGTCTGGGCGACAGAGTGAGACTCTAACTCAAAAAAAAAAAAAGAAAAGAAAATAGATAAGGCTATGAAAATCAATTGTACCAAAGCTAAAAAACCAACAGGCACTTCTAATGTTGGACAATATGAGGCAGTTTTTATTTGGGAATTGATTCTATATTTTTGTCTACATGAAAAACAAAACAAAACACACACAAAAATCTATTGTTTTTGTGCCTCAGTTCTAGACTACTTGGCTATTAATTTTCCTTCCCTTCCATGACCTATCCACATCAACCATTTCCTTAGCGATTCTGAGGCATTTTCACAATAGAGTGTGTATAAATTAACTCTAAAGTGATCCAGTCTGTTCATTAAGCAAGCTGAAAGTTCACAGTAGATTGTGCTATCTTAGAATCATTTCTGAGTTGTAGATAAGTCTCTTCACCCAATATTCCTCCTCCAGCAAAACCACCTTTGGGGATTAAGCCTACACAAAAATTGTACCACATGGAATTATTCTATCATTTACCCACAGAATATGCTACTGCTAGTTGATCTGCTTAGCCAAAACATCCATCAGACAGAAATAAAATCGAAAGACTCAGACTGACTTCTATCCTGAAAGACTCTTCCTTTCATAAACCTTGTGCTCTACCCAAGACTAAGCCAGACACTGGGCATCTTTGAAGATTTCATCTTTATCTTCTCACCAAACCAAAAAGAACTCAACAATAGTAATAATAACAATTCAAATGTTATTAAAATAACAAGCTTACTGAATAGCAACAACAGAGAGAGAATAGTTGGAAATTCTAGAAGAAAGGAAGAAAGGAAGGGGGAAAATTAGAAATCATACTGCCAAAGGAAGAAAAACTAAGGAGAGGATTTCACTACTCTTTTGTCAAGTGGTTTCCAAGGTCTATAGTTTGAATGTGGTTTGTTCTTTCCAAAACTCATATTAAAGTTGATTGCCATTGTGGTGGTGTTAGGAAGTGGATTAGATTGTTCAGAGGGATGAAGGTATTTCTCTGGGTGGTAAGTTGATTCCTGTGGAAGTGGGTTTGTTATCTTGAGAGCGGGTTGCAATAAAAGCAAGTTTTTCTTCACTGCCTTTCTCTTGTTTTTTTATCTTACCATGTGATTCCTTTGGTCTTTCCACCACGTTATAGATGCAGCACGGGACCCTTGCCAGATGCAGCCACACAATCTTGAACTTCCCAGCCTTCAGAACCATGAGGTAAATAATTCTTTTTTCTTTATACATTTACTCAGTCTGTGGTGAGATTGAAATCTTCAAAGATAGAGAGCTGACAGTACTACCTATTTTAGATAAGGGATTTGAGCATCCTCAATTTTGGGTATTTTGGGGAGTTCTGTAACCAATCCCCAAGGATATAGAGAACAAACAATACTCTGTTATGGCAACAGAAAACACATTAAAAAACTAGGTTTGTCTTTACTTTGCTGTTCTCCAGTAGTGTGACTGCAGCAGCTACTTACTAGTCTGGATCTTTTTACAGATATCAGAAAATACTCATTAGCTTTTTTGTTTGTTTGTTTTTTGAGTTGGAGTCTCACTCTGTCATCCAGACTGGAGCTCAGTGGTATGCTCGTGGCCACCCCAGCATTGACCTGATGGGCTCCGGCGATCCTTCTGCCTCAGCCTTCCAAGTAGCTGGAACTACAGGTGCACACTACTATGCCCAGCTAATTTTTTATTTTATTTTATTTTATCTTATTTTATTTATTTATCATAGAGACAAGATCTCGTCAAGTTGCCTGGGCTGGTCTCGAACCTGCAGGCTCAGGCAATCCACTTGCCTCAGCCTCCCAAAGTGCTGGGACTACAGACTGAGCCACAAGAAACTTTAGATTTATGCTTGTCATCATGTGGCTAAAATAAATGGACAGGTTCTCTAATTTGTCTTTTCTTTCTTTCTACTAAGTTCTCTTGACTTTAAGAACAAATGGCCTTGACCTGATTAACATACAGAACAACATTCTACCCATCACAATTTATTTCGATAGTGTGTCTAGTTGGGGGTATTAAGCAATCAAGTGGTTCTTATTTACTTCATATTCTTTAGAAGCAAACCTAGGGCTATATACTTTATTTTGAAAATGTTTTGGAGCCGGGCTCAGTGGCTCAGCCTGTAATCCCGCGCCTTTGGGAGGCTGAGGTGAGTGGATTGCCTGAGCCTGCGGGTTTGAGACCCGCCTGGGCAGCGAGACCTCATCTCTACAATAAATCAAAAAATCAGCCGGGTGTGGTAGCGCATGCCTGTAGTTCCGGCTACTTGGAAGGCTGAGGTGGAAGGATCGCCGGAGCCCAGCAGGTCGAGGCTGCAGTGGCCGGGAGCGGCCACTGCACTCCAGTCTGGGCGACCGAGTGAGACTCCAACTCAAAAAAAAAACAACAACAATGTTTTGGCATATGGAAGGGTGCACAGGTTATGTGTATGTGTATATTTGTTAATAGGCATGTTTGTGTGTAGAATCTAATGAAAGAAAGATTTAAAGTTAGTTCAATATTAGTCTCAATCAAATCGTCAATTAAGTTTTCCAGTTTTCCTGCTCAGATTTAAAAAAAAAATTTTTTTGTTGTTAGTCTATAGACTTTGTTCTGAAAGAATGTGGCTAATATCGCTATTTTGTAACAATACAAACTTCCAGTCAACATGTTTGGGGTATGAATGTTTCTTTGTATACTTTACTTATCTGCTTTGATGTTTCTGGCTCCCTCCTTAGATAGGATTTCTTGTGTTATTTTTTTTCTCCCTGACCAGAGAAATGTCACAAAGCTCAAGGATTTCATATCTTAGTGTACAGAAAATTCAGGGGTATGAAATTCAGGAAAATTTAAAGAAACATCCAAGTAGTGCTGTGTAGCCTGGTGTTTCTTGTAACTTTAAAATATAACAGGGATAATGTGACTGAGACCAGGTCCAGAAATCACAATCTATTTCTCTGGCATAATATATATTTAACAACAACAAAATCAACTCATGTCATATTTACAGCAACTCCCCCCCCCAAATAAAAGAGTGCAGATATTTTTATTTTTATTTTACCAACAATAAACTCAGGGATTTTAGCAATGAATATAAGATTAGAAATTACTTAATTTAGCGTTATTTCAAACAATGCTAGTCCAAGTTTACACAGATGGGAAGGGGTCAGAACTGGGACTCTGACATTCCTAGCCAAAGTTCTTGGATAGGAATGAAGACTCAAAAACTGAAAAATCAGATATTTACATGAGGCTCAAAGGACTAGCATGAGATCCTAAAAACAGACAGTAGAGTTGGTTGTCAGAATGAGCTGGTAATAAGACTAGGGTGGCTCACCAATCAGAAGAGTCCTGGGTCATTATGGAAGAGTAGCAGGGGTGATGAATAGGGAGTGTGCTCAGTAGGTCTTGTAGTATAAAATCACAGGGCCAGAAGATACAATGATGTCTCTCTCTATAGAATTTCCAGATCGTGAAAGGAGAACTTTACCATCACATTCACTTTGTCAAATCAATGTTTGATCCTGACTGACTCCAAAACTCTAAAAGACAGACATTGAGAACGAAGTAATAATGGTGACTCAGGGATGAGATTTGTATGCGAAGAGTCACAGATAACTCTAGTTTATAGGCAACATTTTATACCAAGATATCAATGAGCAGGAACAGTTCTGAAACCCTGATTATGTAGGTGTAATCTTGGGAGTGGACTTCCATAGGATGACTGCAGAGGAAAACACTGCATTTCTGTGCTCACTCACAGAACACTTCTGACACCAGATATATGGGGGGAGGGCTTCCCCTCAGTGACAGATTCTCTAGATCTAAGAGAAAAACACTAGGTTTGCTACAAATTAATTCAGTTCTGACTCTAACTGCCCAGAGTTGGTGCAGAACCCACAGATTAAATGCTCAGTCTCAAAAGACTGTCTCCTACTTCAGATGCCAATCTCATGTAGTGGGTCAGACAACTTCTGTCTGACATGGTTGTGGATCAGAGGTTCCCATGATCCCCTCTTCATGTCTGATATTTGCTAGGACAGCTCAAAGAACACAGGGAGCACTTACTATTACTGCCTTATTCCAAAAGATAATTTAAAGGATACAATTGAGCATCCAGGTATAGGATTAGATGGAGCAAGGTCTGGAAGCATCTGCAAGCACAGGAGCCTCTCTGTCCTGTGGAGTCTGGGGTGCACCAACCTCCTGGCATGTGGATAGAGTCTTGCTCACCAACCCAGAAGCTCCTTGAACTCCATAGTTTAGGGTGTCCACTGAAGAATGACAAGGTTCAAGCATGTTGAAAGGCAAGCTTTATTTCTCATAGAGCTTTGCAGCAACAGGGTGGCTGTTCTGACAGGCTGGGGAGCATAGTCTCTGACCAGAAACCAGAAACAAGCAGTTTGAGGGCAGAAAGACTAAGACAGGGGTTTATGCTGAGAGGTGTGGCCAAGTGTACATATTTAATAGGAGAGGTTGTAAATATGTATGAGAGGAGAAACATGGTCATGTGCAGTTTGAGCTTCATGTCCCTTCATGGGTTCCGCGCTCAAAGTTTGGTGGCCTTAGCATGATGCGAGGGTGAAGTTTTGGGTCCTCTGATGTGGAAAGGTAAAGCAGAGGACATGAAAATCCTCAGGTGTGTCCTCCATAGACTGCCAAGAAACACTCCAAGGCCAGTGGTCTCTTATTAGGCAAAAAGGAGGGCAATATGGTGGGTTGATGTCAGTAATGGAATCTTTTGAAAGGGCTGATTTTTGTTTAGTCCTTAGGGAAGAAAGACTAATGGTAGTTAATAAGAGAGGGAGTATAATGAGTCATTTCTGACCCTATCTAGTCATGGCTAAGAATGCAATTTTCTTTTTTTTTTTTTTTTCTGAGTTGGAGTCTTACTCTGTCACCCAGACTGGCGTGCAATAGCTGCTCCCAGCCACTGCAACCTCGACCTGCTGGGCTCCAGCAATCCTGCCTCAGCCTTCCAAGTAGCTGGAAGTACAGGTGCGTGCTACCACGCCTGACTAATTTTTGATCTGTTGTAGAGATGAGGTCTCGTGAAGTTGCCCAGGCAGGTCTCGAACCCGCAGGCTCAGGCAATCCACTCACCTTCGCCTCCCAAAGTGCTGGGATTACAGGCTGAGCCACCGAGCCCAGCCAAGAATGCATTTTCAAGGTTACTCTAAGGGCCCCTTAGCCAACAGATAGTCCATTCAGTCCACTGGGGAGCTTAGAATTTTATTTTTAGTTTACGAGGGATTGGGGGAGGCTCCACTAGTAGTCATGATGGATTAAATCATTGGCCATTGGTGACTGAACTCAATCTCCAGCCATTGTCTTATTCACAGAAGTTGAGGTGGGTGAGGTCGAAAGTTCCAGGCTCCTAATGATGTGGTTTATTCCCCTGGTAACCAGTCTTCCATCTTTAGAGGCATCTCAAAAGTCATCTCATTATCATAAACTCAGATGTGGATGAAAGGATCTTGTTCATAACAAAAGACTCCCTTTCACCTTAATCATGTCAAAGCTATCTCAGGAACCGGGGACAAAACCAAATAACACAACAAAAGATGTTTCCATGGATCTGTTCTTATCACTTAGGAAATTACAAGGGTTATAAGTTCTCTGGCCAGGAACCTGGGGCAAGGATCAAAATATAGATATATCTTATTACTTCACAATATCTCAGTGATTTTCATATAAATTGAGGAAGTTGGAGGAGGGAGGGCATTAACAAAATATTTTTAGATATGAAGCCTTTACTTTGAAAAATATTGTAAACCCAAAGGAAATTTTCAAGGTCAGTTGTGGTGGCTTATGCCTGTAATCCCTGCAATTTGGGAACCTGAGATGAGAGGATTACTTGAGCCCAGGAGTTTGAGACCAGCCTGGAAACACAGCGAGACCTTGTCTTTACAAAAAATAAAAATCAAAAACCAAAAAATGTAACTAGGCATAGTGGTGTGTGCCTGTAGTCTCAGCTACTTGGGAGACTGAGGTGGAAGGATAACTTGAACCCAGGAGGTTGAGGCTGCAGTGAGTCATGATTGTGCCACTGCACTCCAGTCTGGGCAACAGAATAAGATCTCAACTCAAAAAAGAAGTAAACAGCAAACAAAAAAAATGTAGGCACTGCCACCTGACTGAAAGGACCCCACTCTGCATGAAGAGAAATTTGATCCACTAAATCCCAGGCCATAGTAGAAAAGAAAGTTGGGCATACATCATTATACCTCTTCCCTTGTGAAATTTTAGGCACAACTGACCAGACTTAATGTTAAAACAGAGATCATAGGACTAACAAAACAGATTCTGTGGCAATAAGGTAGCATTCCAACATGACTCTGGTATAGCATCACCTTATAGATGACAGGCCCTGAATGAAACAAAAATATTTTACCACCAAAATATTTCTTTGACATATTGTGAGGTGACCCTGCATAGCTATATCTTGTGGAAATATACATCTGTGTGGAATTCCCTTTCCTGGATTTTCTGGAGAAGCAGGCCTTTTTTTTTTTTTTTTTTTTTTTTTAATGAGAGTCTCATTCTGTTGCCCAGGCTGGAGGGCAGTGGCATGCTCATGGCCACCACAGCCTTGACCTGGTGGGCTCAGGCATTCCTTCCACCTCAGCCTTCCAAGTAGCTGGAATTACAGATGTGTGCCATCATGCCCAGCTAATTTTCTTGATTTATTGTAGAGATGATGTCTCACCAAATTCCCCAGGCTGGTCTTGAACCCAGGGACTCAGGCAATCCTCTCACCTCGTCCTTCCCAAATGCTGGGATTGCAGATTAAAGCCACTGTGCCCAGCAGGACGTCTTACAAGATGTTTACCACCTATTCTTTCTGCAGCCTGCTACTCTGAGCCCTCATCTACGTATCAAGGACTTTGGCTTTCTCAACCCCTCTTATCTTGACTCAGCATTCCTTTTACTGATTTCAAATTCTTTAGACAGAACTTGACTTTTTCTGCCAATTGCCAGACAGAAAATGTTTAAATCCACCTAGGACCTGCAAGCCATGCTTGGCGCTATTCTGCCTTTCTGGACCCAAATAATGCACACCTCACATGTATTGATTTATGTTTTGCCTGCAATTACCATCTCCCTAAAAATGTATAAAGTCAAATTATAATTCAACTATTTGGGGCACATTTTCTAAGAATACCTTGGGACTGTGTCATGGGCCGAGGTCACTCACATTTGGCTCAGAATAAGCCTCTTTAGATATTTTACAGTGCTTGGTATTTTCTTCAACAATATCATGATTATCCAATCTATAAAATAAAGTTAAATTGTTTGATTGAAGCTTGAATGGGGGGCCCAGAGTCCTTCCCTCTCCAACCCACTTCCACAGTGGCCCTTGAGATACATTTTAGAATCCCTCAGATCCTGCAGAGCATTGTTTGAACGTCACTAGATATGATAATTTCTGATCACACTTTTACTACTTAAAACACTAGATTTTGGTTCTAGATTCAGGTAGACTTTCACATTTGATTAATAATGGTAGAGGGGGTATGTTATTGCTCTAGTTTATAATGTTTTTCAATGACTTCTTAAATAGCAATTTACAGAGAAACAGAGCCCAGTCCCTATCTGACGTTTATGATACTCTTAAGTTTGGGAATATAATAGGGAGATGAGAGCAAAATATATATCAAAACTACAATTCTGTCTTCCTAAGGTAAGGTAATGCATTGACTTTCAGTGAGGTCCAGTTTTGTCCTCCAGATAGCTTGAGGAATTGGATATTGGCAGTGTATGCATCATCTGCTATCCTGTCAGGTATGGCTTTCTGTACTTGGAGAATCTGAGTAGAGTGGACAGGTCAGCTGTCTTTTCCAACTTGAATATTTCCAGACCTCAGGATCTTGAGTTACTACCTGACATAATGGTTGGTATGGTATTTAGCTTAGCACTTATGCCACTTGGAAACCAGAAGACCTATAATTGTCAGCCCAGGTTTCCTAACTCTTAGTTTTTTGACTGTGGGCTTGTTATGTTGGTTGGAAGAATGAATAAGATTAATGGAAGCACTATCAATATTGCCAGGCATATACACGGTATCTAAAAATGATAGGTACAATAAGATTAGCAACAAACATAGTGCTAATGCATTTTCTTCCCTGGGATCATTCTCTTCTACAGCAAAATTAAAATTTAACAGCATATTCCAGTGGGTTCTGTTAGGTTCAGTCTCAAAGAGTTCTGTAGGAACTCTTATCTAAGAAATTTGTTATCATAAACTTTACGGTAGGTCTAGTAGAGGAAGTGGAGGTAGAATTACTTGCCATACACTTTAGGGACAGGCATGAAACAGCACTCTAGTGTTCTTGGAGACAAAATACTTTTATGTGAGGTGACAACATTTATTATTGGTGAGGTATAGAGATCCTTTTTCTCCTGCTGATATAAAAAAGGGTGGCATCAGGCCTCAGAGGGCACACATTTTCATGGTGCATCAATATTCCCTTGCTTTTGCTTACTGACAGGAGATATATAATTGGTCTTTCCTCATTCATGAAGCCTTATCATTTGTAAGGTTTAAGATTTCAATAGTACGATATTTGATTAATAGGGGAAAATAGACCTTGAAGGGACCACATAATGAATTATCCATGATGTGGAAATGAAATTTTTTTTAGTAAAATATGATGGAGCCCTTCTGACTAAGTTCAAACCAGAAAGAAACAATATTAAATATGGCAGTGGAGTTTGGGCCACTAAGGTTGATTGGGCTATTTGTTTTGTGATGCTCTCAAGGGTTATTTTGCTGAGAGTTTGCCATTAAGTGGTCTAATTATGTCAGTGGATGGGGGCCTTTTCAATTTGCATAATTTCCTCAAGGGACTGTAACTGCTAATTTGGTGATTAATTATCCATATTACACATTGTTTATTTGACCATGCCTAGATTAATTTCTTTTTCCCAGCAAATCACATTTAGATATGAATTTGCATATCTTGATTACATTTTAATGTCTTGGCTATCATTGTCTCTTCCCTGGACACCTCATGAGATTACAGAAGAGTGCTCAAGCAGAGAATGATGGAATGTCTTAAATGACATTGCACATCAGTGGACAGATAATGCACATGACTTATTTTTAATGAAGAATGTGTTCTTTCATAATCAAGTGAGTTGTGACATCTAATATGCAATATATTTTATGTTTTTACCATTTCCATTTTACCATTGCCAACCAATTTCAGAAGTACTGTTTATTAACATTTGAAATGTTCCTGTGGGTATGTTTGTCTCTATCTATGTCCAAGAATTTCATTTCTATTAATCTGTAATATTGCATTCTGTTGTTAAATATTTGCTGGGTTCATGTTCAAGGTCTCTAATCAGCTAATCTCCTACTCAATTTTGCCTATGCTTGAAAAGCACTAGGATTCTGATGGCACTATACCATAAATTCCTTGCAGTCGGGATCTTTGTCTCAATTTAACTTTTATTTCATGTATCTAGCAGAATGTGGCTGGTACTTTTGCAGAAGTAGGTGATAATTAATATTCATGGCCACCCTTTATTGAGTGTTACTATGTTCCAGTTAGTGTTAAAGGCTTTACCTGCATTATCTCCTTTAATTGTTAATCATCTTAAGAGAAGAGTATTATTTTCCTTGTTTTATGGTGAGATAATGAGTTCTAGAGACAGACAGAAGGGAATTTGTTAAAGGTAAGATAACTAGAAAATAGTGGATTCAAAATTAGAAACTGTAATTGTCTAATAGGAAAGCCTGTACTGTCAACGAGCTGTACGGATGCAGAATGCAAAGTAATACATGCTCTTAACCTTCAGTGAATGAATGCTCCCAGTCCACTGTTTCAGCACAAAATGATGAATGAACTAATGTTCTTAGCCAGACGTGAATGCTCTTCACCAACTGTATGCACATTGAATGCCAAGTAAATGAATGTGTGAATGATGAGATATTATACTTCCATAACAGAGATACAATCTTATAAGGAAATTCATGTTCAACTTTCCATCCAAATGTCAAGATGGGAACACACAGGTTCAGAAATGCCTCCCAGAAATGGAGATTATAAGACTTAAAGTAATGAGTTGGTGGTGGTCAAACAGCTGGGTATTGTTCACCTTTCTCCGGGTTATATTCTCACTACCCCACCTATCCATGAAACACAGAAACTATACTCCCAAGAAATCTGTATAAAATGCTACCCTACTGCAGCTGAGCCCCATGGCTTATACTTTTAATCTCAACACTTTGGGAGGCCAAGGAGAGAGGATCACTTGAGGCCAGTAGTTCATGACCAGTCATGGCAACATAACGAGACCCTGTCGTTCAAAAAAAAAACAAAAAACATCAAAGGACTAGCCAGGCATGGTGGTGGGCACTTGTATTACCAGCTGTTTGGGAGGCTGAGGCAGGAGGATTACTTGAGCCCAGGAGTTTGAGGCTATATTGAGCTATGATTGTGCCACTACACTACAACTTGAGTGAGAGTGATACTCTGTCTCAAAACAAAAACAAATACACACAAAAAAATAAACAAAAATGTGGCCTCTAGTTACCATTTTGGCTTTGATGACTATAAGTAAAGAATAGCAACTAGCATAGGACCCTGTGGCTTAATATGCGGAGGAACTTTATGATATGCTGGACTACCGTTCTCTTGCTTCCAGAAGAGGTATGCTTTAGGCTCTGAAAAGCTCTTTCCTACCTGTTGGGCAGTGCTGGGGCTACTTTAGTTGGCCATGGAGCCTATGGCAGTCTGCACTATGTCTTAGCCAGGTTAGAATGTTGGGCAAACTTCTTAACTTCTCTGTACTTCAGTTTCCTCACCTTTAAAATGGGAGTAATACTATTCATATGTTTAAAATGTGTTAATTATAGAAACAATTGTATATTGTTCTAAAATCAATATATCAGTGGCAATTTAAGTAAAATATTAATAAATATTAAAATAATAATATGACTATTATAAAGTTCTAAGTAAATATTATTGCTTGCCAACTATTTGAATTTTGCCAATTACTAAAAATGTTAAGTATTACTATTACCACCAAAACTCTTAGGTTTTCCATTGTGTGCCTTTGCTAACCTGAAGGTCTCCCAGTTTGTACTTGGGTCATCAGTTTTAAAAATTTAATTTTACCATCTCTACTTCATGTTTTTTCTAAAATTCATCATGCCTTTCCACTATCTTAAATAATACTCAAATTAATCTAGTCATTAAACAGACCTTTATTAAACATTATCTGTTTGTGAAAGGACTTGAATCCTGATCTGAAGACATTGTGACATGGATACAAAATTTATAAGCAGATAGAATGTATTTGTGATGGTAAGATTTAGGCATCAACTTGGCTGGGCTAAGGGATGCCCAGGTAACTGATAAGACATCGTTCCTGGGTGTGTCCATGTAGGGGTTTCTGGATGAGATCAACATCTGGATTGGTGAACTGAGGAAAAAGGACCTGTTCTCTTCAATGTGGATGGGCATCACACAATTCACGAGCACCTACATAGAACAATAAGGTGGAGGAAGGTAAATGTGTCCTCTTTTCTTGAGTTGGACACTCTTCTTCTCCACCCCTTGGGCTTCAGGGCTCCTGGCTCTCAGGTCTTGGGACCTGGGGACTTGCAGCAGCCCCTGTCTCAGGTCTGTAGACTTGAACCAAGTCACAGAACAGGCTCCTCTTCTCCAGCTTACAGACAGCACATGGTGGAGCTTCTTGGCTGCCACAGTCTTGTGAGTCCATTCAAACTTTATTTTTATAATTATGTATAAATTCTTATTATTCATATAAAACCTATCAATATATGTAAATATATAAATATATCATATAAATATGTATGTATTATAAATATATACATATATACATGCATTATAAGAATTCCATATTTATAAATATCTATATATCATATAATATACAAATATATACACATCTTATAAATCTATAACTATATTATGATATATCATAATAATATATAAATATATTATGATGTATTATAATAATATATAAATATATTATATACTACATAGGTTTAGAAATATGTTACATTATAATATAAATATATTACATATCTTTATAATATATAAGGGTATAATATAAATCTTATAAATATCTAAATCTATGCATAGAAACAGATATTTATAATCCCCTCTTTCCATCTGTCACTCCAGAGAACCCTGACTAATATACACTCTAAATATTATGATAGATGAGAATTCAAAGTTCCAGACAAATGCTGTGAATATTTTGGAATATGCAGGTAAATGTTAATTTTGCTTGTTTTTGTATAAAAGTCTTGTCTTCTAAATTAGCAAAATGAACCCATTTCTGCTTCTCACTTTTCAAAACACATTGTTGAAAAAGTTCCACGTGAATGTTGGAGTCTACACTGATTCTCTGAGAGCATCTTGTAAATGAGGAGGCTCACAATCTTTCCACATCTTCTATGTGTTTCCTGGGCATATTGGCAAATAGCTTTAGGATGATGAGAGGAATGGAAGCCAAGAAACTATCTCAGAGTCATCTAATGAGTTCATGAAAGACCTCACCTTATAGTCAGACTGGGTTTATTACCATCTTACTAAAACCCTCAAAATTTTCTGACTTCTTGAAAAATAACAGTTTCTTTTAGCATAACTAAGGGATAATTATGAGTGGGGAAGAGGAGTTTAAAGTAATATCTTAGTTAACTTGGGAATGCGATGATATGACACTTCTTTCTTTAATTTTTATTTAAGTGTAGCATACTTATGAGGATTTGCTACATGAGTCAACTGCATGCAGATGAGGTATGGGCTTCTAGTGAGCCTTGTCCCCCCCTGGTAGTGGACATGGTGTCCAATGAATGGATGTGTGTCTCTTATCCCTTCACCCTCCCTCCCTCCTTTGGCAGTGCCCAGTGTCACACATGCCCAATGTTTTCAGTCCACTTATATGTGATAATGTGTGGTGTTTAGCTTTTTGTTTCTGTGATAGTTCACTTAGAATGATGGTCTCTAGCTGCATTCATGTTGCTGCAAAGGACATGACTTGGTTCTTCTTTATAGCTGCATAGTATTTGATCATGTGTGTGGACCACATTTTCTCTGATTTCATTTTTGACGGGCATTTCTAAATAAGAAAAACATTGCCCATTATGTCTGAGAAGCATTTCTTTCTATCTCTCTCTCTCTTTACATTTCAAAATTTGTTGTCTGCTTTCCTGTGTTTATGGAAGAGCTCTGAGTGGAGATCTGTGCCAGTTTCACCATATAGAAAATGTGAGATAGTAAGTTTCTTTCCTGAGTTTTTTTGTGAAGACTAAATGCAAAAATCCCTGGTAAGCTACTGTGCACCATGTGGTCATGAGTGTGATATAAACTGTGTAAAGGATTTTGCTAAGCATCATGGTGGAAAGAATCATCTACTGGGAACCAGAGGATAGGAGTTTGATCTCTGTTCTGCCATTGATAAGCATGTGCTTTTAGAATAGATTGCCTCTCTGATCTTCAGGTATTTCACCTATAAAATAGGGATAAGAATGTGCCTTCATAGGGTTATTGTAAAGACATAACAGACAGTTTTTCTTCTGTGAAAAACTTGTCCATGGCAGGTCTTTCTGCCATGAATCTTTCTTCTTCCTTCTTCTCTTTTTCTCGCGGATAAACTTTGTCTGAAAAAAAAAAGACATAAAATTATTACGTAAAAATGTTCTGTAATCACTAAGGCCTAAATAAAAAACCAAAAAAAACCAAAATGTAAAACTGTATAAAGCACCTGTAATAAGTGGATTGAAACCATGGGTAGTAAATAGTATTGGAGATGATAGACTCCAATTGAATGCTGTCTCTAATTCTACCAGTGTATTTGGAAGGTTAACTTAGCTCCTTTGAGCATACATTTTCTCACCTAAAAATAGAATTCTAGTGAGTATTAAGTAAAGATGAACGTAAAAGCATTGTGAATACAGCATTGGGTGTAGAGTGGATGCCCCCCAAATAGTTTCTCTTCTTCCTATTTTCCCTCCCTTCAACCTCCCTTCCTCCCTCTCTTGTTTCCTCCCTCCCTCCTTTCCTCCCTACCTCTCTCCTTTCCTTCCTTCCTTCCTTCCATCTTCACAAAAGTATAACTATGTGTCAAAACCAATCTTTCACTATGAACAACTTACTATGTAATATTTATTCATTTTACTTTACATCTCTAAATAGTTCATTTATTTATCAACCATCTTTTAGCCATTTCTCAGGCTGCGTTCTGTTGGTTTTTCAAACACTCTCAGCATTGACTGTAGCCTCCACTCACCTTACAGACTCCAGATGGGCTCAATTTCCCCACACTAACTCACACAGTATCAACACAGTATCAACAGGGGTATCAGCAGCGCTGGAGGGTATCACACGGTTACAATGTAGCATTCTCTACATTTTTCTCACTTTGTAACTTCACTTAAGTTTCATAGCTACTTGGCCATTTTTGTACAGTCCCTCCTGCAGGAAGGAGTCATGGTGACTGCTTTATCTTACAGTTTTTGCCTTTTGTGTGCCATTTAGTATATTCTGCCGTGTGTGTGGGTGTTGTGGATGTGTGTGTACTTTCTGCATACATCCTAAAGTTCAGTCCCAAGTTTTCATAACTTTTTGCAGTCCCTGATTTTATATTTATTTACTGAACACCTAATTATTGAATGAATTCTATGTGTTAGACATGTTAAAGCAAAGGAAATTCAACAATATCCCATGTGAGCACACTTCTTGTAACTTATATTCTATCAAGGGATAGATAAAAAAATCAAACTCCAGTAAATAATTGAGTTAATAGTAGATAGTCACTAAGTTACTTATCCTCCCAAAAATATAGTTTCTACTTTAATAAAAGGCAAAAACTAGATCCTTCCTCTCAGCCCTTTGGAGCTATTTCAAGGATGTTATGGATCTATTTGGCAATGACCGTATACACTATAAGCATATTAACATCAATGACAACAAAAGTGGAATTAATCCATGATTAGATGTCAGGGGACCTCAGCTCTAACTACAACTTAGAGATGATTGAGGCAGTATCAATTTTTCTTTCTTATCCTCATTGTCCTTGCTTGAAAAATGGAAGAGTTGGTTTGGATGATTATAAAAACCCCTTCCAGATTGGTACAGTATATTCCTAAGATCTATGATGTTGCTGTTTATATCTATAGGCCCCAATTGATCTGTCAAAGCATGCAGAATATCTTTGAAAAGATACTGTGACGTCTTCTGGGAAGAGTTTCATTTTAATAACTATTAGGACAACAGGAACCCTGTGTCTTTTATTAAATTTGTCTGTTCCCTGGTGCTGATAGTATCTTCTGAATATAAATTACACAACATAATATAATAAAGCACAGTTTAGAATTGTTTTCAAAATAGTGCATTCCATAGTACTAGGCCATAAAATAAGAAGCAAAAGTACATCTTGTTCTGTAAACTCATAATTTTCAGCTGTCCAAAAACATAGCGTAAAAAGGAAATTAATAAGTGAAAACATTTTACAGCATGTATGCACTGCCAAAAATTATATTCTTTGTAGAAAAAAATAAGAATGTCATATTTTTGAAATTTGATTACCTAGAAAAAATTTGTACTTAAAAATTTTGTTTTTTCTAATAATCATCGCTACCACATTTATTTTTTCATCCATTTATTTTTATATTCTCTTAAGCATTTATTTAGCTGTTAGTGTATACTCAGCTCTACTTTAAAATGAACAGATATAAAGATTTATTAGACATTATAAACAAGTTTGCCCCAGAAACTTGGAGGTCATGAGATTTCACAGTAAGGTTAAGTGAGTGTGCAACTGAAGTTGGATAACTTTAATTTCAGTTTTGTCAACCTGTAGGATTAGTTTGAAAGCGATTTTTCCTGGCAGCATTACTCAATTATGTTTGGGAGATCATTTGTTATCATGGGCATATGAGAGATATAAGATCTAAATTGGATTCAAAACACTGTGGCAGTGCAGTTCTGATAATCAAGCTTTCTTTGTCATTGAGACCAAGGTCATGGGTTTGGTTTTTGTGGATCTAGATAATATAATAATGGTGTTAATATTATTATTATTTGTTGTAGACTTAATTATGCCACTTGCTTCATGCTTTGATTAGACAGCCATTCTTTCACCATCTTCTTGAGACAAATCAGAGAAAACAGCCATATTGGTGGCCTCAGGATGCTAATGTGAAATGTGCTCAGCATCAATGGAGTGTGATAAATGCTAAGAAATGGCAGTATAGCCGGGCTCGGTGGCTCAGCCTGTAATCCCATGCCTTTGGGAGGCTGTGAGTGGATTACCTGAGCCCGCGGGTTTGAGACCCGCCTGGGCAGCGAGACCTCATCTCTACAATAAATCAAAAAATCATCCGGGCGTGGTAGCGCATGCCTGTAATTCTGGCTACTTGGAAGGCTGAAGTGGAAGGATCACTTGAGACCAGCAGGTCTAGGCTGTCGTGGCTGTGAGTGTGCCACTGCACTCCAGCCTGGGTGACAGAATGAGAGTCCAACTCAAAACATAAAATATAGCCGGGCTCGGTGACTCAGCCTGTAATCCAGCGCCTTTGGGAGGCTGAGGTGAGTGGATTGCCTGAGCCCGTGGGTTAGAGACCCATCTGGGCAACTTGGCGAGACCTCATCTCTACAATAAATCAAAAAAATTAGCAGGGTGTGGTAGCGCGTGCCTGTAGTTCCGGCTACTTGGAAGGCTGAGGCGGAAGGATCAC
>NW_007245102.1:577475-591463 GCF_000164805.1 Carlito syrichta
GGGGGCAGCCACTGCACTCCAGTCTGGGCGACCGAGTGAGACTCCAACTCAGCAACAACAACAACAAAAGAAAGAAATGGCAGTATAGATGCTCCTAGGAATGGTACCCAACCTAGCCCTCAAAGGGTTAAGAGGGCAACCTTATACATTGTGTGTCTTTTTTTTTTTTTTTTTTTTTTTGAGTTGGTGTCTCACTGTCACCCAGATTGAGTGCAGTGGCCGCTCCCGGCCACCGCAGCCTCGACCTGCTGTGCTCCGGCGATCCTTCCATCTCAGCCTTCCAAGTAGCTGGAACTAATTTAAGATCTTTTACAGTAGATGTGACAATCCACATCATGCAAAGACAATGAGACTGAAGTTTTAACTCCGCCTTCCAAAGCTTTGATCTTTCTGCTACAACAGAGCAAGCCCTGTCTTGTTCCCAGATGCTTGCCTGGCTGCTGGTTATGGGGAAAAAGATTGAGAGAATGTGGGTAGATCAATAAAAAGCAGAGAAACACTGGCAGCATTAAGGTATATACAGAGGTGCCAAAAATGTATACACTTTAAGAGATATTATCTGTATATTACTTTTGGAAGTTGGATTGAATTACGATAGCAATGTGTAGTTCGATGTTCACTCAACCATGTTTCTGCCATTTTCTTTGACTGTCCTGCGGGTTGTATAGTGATGCTAGCATTCATTTTATTAATGTCATATTTTGAATGAGCACCATACTTAAAACGTGTATGTATTTTTTGGCATGCCATACACAAACATATATGCATATATAAATATGCATAATATCCATAATTATGTATATATACACACACATATGCATATACTATACACACATATTCTACTTTTTTTTAGTCAAAGAACTCATCCTTATACAGAATCAGCAGCATAATATAAGAGGATAAAATAGGCTTTTGGAACCCAATGATAAGATTTAAATTCCACTTTCAACACAGGCAAAGAAAAACTGGTCACCACACTCTTTAGAGACTCACTTTCACATCTGTAAAAAGACATTACTTATCACAATATGTACCATTCCCCTTCATTGGCTATTACACATTCAGTAATGGACTTGTAACCCATTGTGAACTTTAAGCATTCTACAGATATCCATTGATTATTTTAAAGATGGTGGTTTATATGAAATTGGTGTCTATGTTCATCTACTAGCCCCTATGCCCAAGTCCCATCGAGGTAAATGGGAGACAGCAAGAGGCATAATAAAAATTAGCAGGATAATTGCATATCTCTTTTCATAGTACTTCTGGAGCTTTATTGTTATGGTGCTATGTGGCGTCATCTGGGTAGATAGCCTTTTTTTATGCAGAAGATCTGTCCTGTTTTGCTAGATTAAATGATCCTTTTTCCGGCCTCATCTCAACTGTCCTTAGATGACACAGTGATCACTGACTGTCAGGAAACGCGTTTGATGCACTTTCCCATTTTTATGCACATTCCTCAAATCTCTTTTAGCACTTTCTCATCATCTCCCTGTCCCTTAAAGGCTACCATGACCCCAGGATCAAGCCATGAGTGTCTTTTCAATCTATGTTCACTCACTTGGTGAGCTCATCCATTCTCACTACTTCTAATGAACCCTGAACTAGACCCTGAACATTTACTTCTCCTGCCCAGACCTGTTTCCTGACCTCCAGACTTACGTATCCAGCAGTCTATTTGATATCTTCACTTGGAGGTCAAAAAGTATCTCAAATTTGTCATGACCCAGACTGAAAAAATAATACCACTAGTGTCCAATCCTACCCTTTGAGTTTCCTTCATTTAAGTTAATGAAACAATATTTCTTTAGCTGCTCAGGCCATTGACTTTTGTGTGACTGTTGACCATTTCTTTCCCTTAAAACACCATGTGTGGCCCATTGGTGCATTTGTCTGACTCTTCTTCCACAAGTTGACCACTTCTTGACTCCAGTGCTGCCTTCAGAGCAATTGTCTCCCTGCATCTGGATGATTTAAGAGCCTCCCACCAGCTGTCTTTGCTTCTACCCTCCTAGTCTGTGATCTATTCACAACATGGCAGGCAAAGTAATTCTTTTCAAGTGTAAGTCAAATCATGTCCCTTCTTTGCTCAAAACCTCCCAATGATTTCCTATTCCACATAGAACAAAAGTCAAAGTCCTAACCACAGCCTACATTATTCTTATCCTTGGCAGCACTCCCTCCCATCTGCCTGACACCCTTTTCTTCTGTCTCAATTCCCTCCTGCTCCACCAAATCCCCTGCTGTCCCCAGAAGACCCAGGTGCATTCTTTTGGGTTCTTTGCACTTGCCTTTTCCTCTGCCTAAGTGATTTCCCTGGTAGTTGAACACCCAGCTCCCTCTGTTCATTCATGTGCCTCCCCAAATGCAACTTCTCTAAGAATAAGAATGTACTTGAAATTTGAATTAGCTAGATAAATAGCTCAGACATTTGTTGCATTTTGTGTATACAGGCAGTCTTAAGATAATTTGCATTTGCATCAGAAAAATGACTCTACTTATTCCTTAAAACAAGGGCTATGAGAATGTTAAAAAGAAATTAGGATGATCAAAGGCAAAGTTACTTGGGCATGTGTGCAGGTATCATAGAAGTATCATAGGCCAAGATGGTTTTAAAAGTTCTTCTGAAGATGGCCCCACATGGTTGGTGAGGAAAACATAGCACCCTAAAATTGTAGTGCTGCCCCGACAATGGAACAGAATTTCAACATAGATGATTCAGTTGTAGCTTCTGTTGTGATTTTCTTACACAAGAAATGCAGCAGTTCTGGCAAAGTGACATCACATTCTTTGTGTAGTAACAATAAAGTTCTGCATTTTCAAGGTGAAGTTGATAAAATGCACAGAGTAGCATTTTCACCCAGAAGTCAGTATCACCGAAAGCCAATAGTACTATGCTAAAAAAAGCCACACTGGAAATTGTAAGATTATCTAGGAATATCTTTAAGACAGTTGAGCAGCACACTGACCAGAGTGAGTGAGAAAACACTGAAGAATTCTTTTAAAATATGTTCACAGGGCTTACCATTTGTCATCTAATTTTACAGTGTCATTCTGCCTCTCTTGAGTGTTCCCTGACTTGTTTGTTAATATAGTACAAGATTACAGAGCATAAAACTCATAAAGACAGCAAACTGGCTATCTTCTCCATTGCTGCTAGTATCCACACTTGGTCATGTTCTGTATTGGAGGAGGAAGTAGGAATCAAAGAACAAACCAGAGCAGGAAGAAAATTCAGGAAGTGTGATCTCCCCAACATCCCATTGGTGATCTAAGGGCCATTTTGTAACCCTGAGATAACCAGATTTAAGATACATTTCTGAATTTATTTATTTATTCAACACATACTTTCTGAATTTCTAGGATATGCTCAAAATTATTCTTGATGCTGGGAATATCGAAACTTGCATGGTAGAGGGGCAGTTAGATAATTAATAAGTAAATATATAGCATTGTAAAATATCAGGCAAATATTATTATAGGTCTAGGTAGATGCAATGTTCTAAAATTTTATTCTGAATTTTAGTATGTTCTGAAATTGTTCTAATTTGTGTTTTGAAATTTAATCTTCAATGTAGTGGTATTAAGAGGCACCCTCATGAAAGGAAATAATGCTCTTACAAAAGAGGCCTATGGGAGTTTGCTCACCCATACTGTGATGTAAAGACACAGAAGACATCATCCATAAGGAACCAACCCACAGCTGAATCTCTGGGCTCCTTGATCTTGGGCTTCCCAGCCTCCAGAATCATGAGCAATACATTTCTGTTGTTTAGTAATTACCCAGCCTAAGGCATTTTGTTATAATAGCCCAAATGGACTAAGACTGTGGAAAACAAAGCAGGGATAGAGCCAAAAGGAGGTTGTCCATGTTTTCATTTTTTTATGAAGTGAAAAGAAATAATTTCTTTGAGGAATAGAGTAGGAGAATGAGAGGAGACTAGGAAGAGACATGGAGGAATGGTTCTTGAGACAATCTGGGATAAGATCCTCCTGATAGAGGGAATACCAAGATTCTGGGAGCAGTGAGGGAGGGAGAGTGTGTTTGGTGTGTTTAGAGAACATCAGGAAGGTGCCGTGCATGGTGCTGAGAGAGAGCACATCACATAGGATGTATTAAGCCAAGGTCAGGTCTTTGAACTGAATTCCAAATGAGACAAAAAGCCATGGGGGTAGGAGATGATGGTTAGCAACAGAGTGTCTTTATGTGATTAGTGCCTTTAAAAATGTTCCATTTACTGTGTGGCAAATACACTCTAAAGGATGCCCAGTGGATTTGGGAAACCAGTTAGGAGACTCTTCCAGTGATGCCAGGAGGACACAATGCTGATTTGCACCATGTGTGATAGAGAACTGGGGCTATGTTTACGAGACTTTGAAGACAAAGCCTCTGTGACTGGATGGCAGATTGGACATGGAGTGTAAGAGAAAGAGAAGATCAAGAAATACCTAGGTTTGTGACCTCAGACATTTACTAAGGTACAAAACACCTCAGATTGGGAGATGTTTGAAATCCAGAGTTCATTTTAGACATGTAATTTTGATGTTAGACATCCAATGAGTAATGTTGAAGGGACAATTACATAGATGAAAGTGAAATCTAGGGAATTAGTGAACAGTAGATTAAAATTTTGAAGATAGCAGTATATGGAGAGGCGAGAACTGTTAGGAACACCTACCAGGCAACAGATATAACAGGAAAGTATAGAAATAGTAATACAAGAGCAGAGAATCTGTCAGGCATGGTGGATCTTAGGTTGGACACAACTTAGTCCTCTTGTGGGCTTATTTTCCTGAGTCCTCACCTACACACACCGAGGTACAGGGCAGCAGTCTGCTTCCAGCCCTTCCCCTCAGAAGCCATGAGGCATGAGGCCCTGGGCTTAGAACCACTGATTTTTTTCTGGCAAGACATGAAGGTTGGAGCAAGCAGGAACTTTACACAGCACCATGCACATGGGGCGGGGTGGTGGTGGGGGTGGGTATACAATTCTCATTGACTGAATACATTCATTCATGATAGGGGATTTCCCCTTAGAACTGAGATTCAATATTTTCCATTTTCTCTTAATATCTAAAAATATTAAGTCAAATAAGATGACTTGAGATTTAAAACATAGATGATTCCTGGACAGTGACTATAAGTCCAGCTTTGGTGAGAGAGGGGAATGCCTCTTTTGGTGTTTATGGCTTGTGCTGAACTATTATGTTATGCTGACCCATTTCCTTCCTTAAGAGAACAAAAAATCTTTGTCCTGAAAATAATGTATTTTGATGCCTTGCTGAATCTCTTCTTCAATTTAAAATAATATCTTAACTGGTTTATACTCACATGGATTTATTGCATCTTATCCTGCATTTATGTCCTGAAGAGTTTTTCCAGTGTAGGAATCATTCTTTATTTTCCAATTACCTATGTTTGCTTCAACTCAGCACCTACTGGCTTAATACATGAGTTTAATGTCTGAGGCTTCTAGGCAAACCCACCAATGAAACAAACAAAGAATGACAACTTATGAGTGAAAAAAACAGGGTGCAAAGATAAATGGCACCTGTGTAGGTAGACTAACCAATAATTAAATGGAAACTTGGAGAAAAAGGATTTAACTGCAAATACTGGGAGACTAGGGAGAGTGGTTGAGCATTGAGGGGAAAAACAGCATATAAACGTCTTAAGAAGGATGAGAAGGATGTGTTAGGAAAAGATAAATAAGACGAGTGTTGGAGGCAGAAGAGGTTAGGGTGGGAGTTGAGGGGTATTAGCAGGTGAAGAGATAAAAGGAGCCAGTTTGCAGGTAAGCAAGACCCTAATATCTTGTTAAGCTTACAAGTGATTCATATTGGACATAGAGCAAATAGCAATGAAACTGGCCTGGCATGTATCGGTGCTTGCATCTTCAGGTCAGGGTCTCTTTACTTTTTAAAATCCAATACCATTTGTTATGTTTTGTTCTAGCATATTCCCTATGAGCTTTATAATTGACATTACCTTGGAGATTATTAATTTAGTCATGATTCTGCAGAACTACCTGTATTATTTAAAAAATAAAATATTGAACCATAATTAATACCTAATGTAGACATTAGAGTCAAAGAGACCCAAGTTCATTGGTGAGTATTTTGATGTGTGACCTCTGTCACTTGACCTCTTCGAGTCTCAGATTTTTTGGGTAATAAAATGGAGATAATATTATTTAATTTTACTTAATCAAGTTGTAATATTTAAATGAGATGACACATGTAATGTGCTTGATATAGAATGAGGAGTCAATAAATAAAATAGTATTATTATTACCATCACTGTTACTCTTACTGCTGTTGAATATGCTTCTAGAAAAAATAATTTTCTTTTTTACTTTATTGTTATAACGATTTATTTTACAAAAAGGAAAATGAATTGATTTCAAGATAGAAAGTAGGAAAGAACATCTGCATGAAACAATGTTGTTTTTTGAGAGCAATAAAAATGGAAACACAAAATATATAGGATCTCTTGAAAGCAGTGCTGAGAGGAAAATTAACACCTGCAAATGCCTGCATTTAAGAAAGAAATATGCAAAATTACTAAGATATCATTAGATGTTAGGAACTAGAAAAAGAGGAGCAAGCTAAGCACACACATAGCAAAGGAAGAAATTAATAAATGTTAGCAGAAACATGTATGAAATATAGACTTTTATTTTTAATGTTTTATTTTAGACCTAAAGAACACATGTAGGTTTGCTACATGGGCACGATGAGTGGTTGTGAGGTTTGAGCTTCTATGGAACTTGTCACCCATGTGGTGAGCATGGTATCTGATGGGTAGGCTTACAGCCCTTGCTCTCCTCTATCCAGGAGTCCACAGTGTCTGCGGTTCTCATCTTTATGCCTGTGTGTACCCAGTGTTTAGCTCTCACTTACATGTGAGAAGAGTTAGATTTTTGTTGTTGTTGTTTCTGTGCTAATTCACTTAGGATAAGGGCTTCCAGCTGCATCCATGTTGCTGCAAAGGACATAATTTCATTCTTTCTTATGACCACATAGTATTTCATGGTGTTTAGGTACCAAATTTTCTTCATAGGACTCACTGTTGATGGGTATCTAGATAGGTTCCATGATTTTGCTACTGTGAGTAGTGTTGCAATAAACATGAGTGCAGTTGTCTTTTTGGTTGCATGTTTTATGCTCCACAGCTGAGTGGATAGATGCTCAGCTGTGGGATTGCTGGGTTGAACAGGAACTCTCTTTTCAGTTATTTGACAAATCTTCAAACTGCTTTCCAAAGGGGCTGAGTTAGCTTATATCCTTACCAACAGTGTATAAGTGTTCACCTTTCTCCACAACCTGGTCCATAGCTATTGTTTTTTGACTTATTAATAACAGCCATTCTGATGGGTAAGTTAATTGTGGCTTTGACTTGTATTTCTCAGATGATCAATTATGTTGAACAGTCTTTTCTTATGTTTGATGGTCACTTGAAAATTGGCTGTTCATGTCCTTTGCCCACTTTTTAATGGGGTTATTTGCTCTTTTGGCTGTTGATTATTTTTAGTTCCTTATACCTTCTGGATATTAGTCCTTTGTTGCATGCAAATATTTATTCGATTCTGTAGGCTGCTATTTATTCTGTTGGAAGTTTCTTGTGCTGTGCAGAAACTCTTTAATTAGGTCCCACTTGTCAAGTTTTGTTTTTGCTGCATTTGCTTTTGAGGACTTGGTTATAAAATCATTGCCTAGGCCAATGTTCAGAAGCATGTTTATTAGGTTTTCTTCTAGCATTTGTTAATAGTTTGAGGTCTTACCTTTAAATCTTTAATCCATTTTGAATTAATTTTTATATCTGATGAGAGGAGGGAGGTCTGGCTTCATACAATAAATGGTGCATGGAAAACTGGCTAACCATATGCATAAACTGGACCTCCCCCTTGCTTTAGAATACATTTTTTTTTTACTCCAAGCTTAAATATTTATCTTTAAACATGGTAAGTTCTGAACAAGATTTATTTTTATATGCTATCTGAGGAGACCAGCTGAATATAAATAGAAAGAACAACCCAGTGAGATGGCCAACACGTGTAGAAAGTAACGAGGGTGGATGTGCAATTCCTCCTGCACCGGAAATGGTCATGTGTGCGTTTACAGCAATTCAGGTTACTACACACACCTGTGTATAAGATTGCTTTCCTCTTTGTGTCTTCCTGCTGTATATTCCAGATAGAGAAAAAAACAGCAGGGGAAGTAGAGAAATTATATGATAACCTGATGTATTTCTCCCGATAGAGTTTCAGAAACAGATTGTGACACAGCCATTTCCTCTTAAGGTCCCTCCTTTCACTGTAGTGGAGTTTTGGAAATGGAGCTGAAGATATGAAGATATGAAGGACTTCTTTTGAGACTCAAGGCAAAAATGTGCAGTAAAAATGAAGGAACGACTATATAATGTTCTTCTGAAGAAGGTATCTTGGGTTTTAGAATAAAGGATTCCTCTTAAGTTAAAAATAAATATTAAATCTAGTGGTAAAGTGTTAATTCTAACATTTTTGCTTGAGACAAGAAAATTACTGAGTAGACCAAAGTTTCTTAGGAATTATCTCAATGAAACTCGGTCACTCTAACTAGACAGGGCAAAGGGATTACTTTGTGTGTAACAAGTGTAGAAAATATACAAGGAGCAAGGCACAGTGGTTCATTCTTGTCCTCCCAGCACTTTGGGAGGCAGAGGTGAGAGGATTTCCTGAACCCAGTGCTCTAAGATCAGCCTGGACAACTTAGCAAGACTTTGTCTGTACAAAAAGTAAAAATTCGTCAGGAGTAGTGGTACGCACCTGTAATCCCAGCACTTTGGATTTTGGAGGTGAGAGGATTGTCTGAGCCCAGGGGTTTGAGACCAGCCTGAGTAATTTGCAAGACTTCATCTCTACAATAAATCAAAAAATTAGCTGGGTGTGTTGGCACGTGCCTGTAGTTCTAGATACTTGGAAAGCTGAGGCAAAAGAATCTCCTGAGCCCAGCAGGTCAAGGCTGCAGTGGCCATGAATGTGCCGCCACACTTCAGCTTGCATGACAAAATGAGACACCGACTCAAAACAGTAAAACAGAAAACAAAAACAGAATTTTAAAAAAAGAAGAAAAGAAAGAAGATGTACAAGAGAAATGATCCTGAGGAAGTTGCAGACGTTTGGGAGGCCAATTCCAATGACAAAGATCTTTCCCCTTAAACGTAAGCTGAATGGAGACTTTGGCATTTATTTTTGAAAAATAATTTTAAATTCCATTTAAAAATTATAGAATTTAGTGAAATTTATTAGGTACTTACTGCTTGTTAACTTGGAGGTATACACACAAGAAAAAAATCTCTACCTGTTTAAAAGAGACTACACAGGCTTTAACTACCGCACTTTGGGAGGCAGATGCGAGAGGATTACCTGAGCCCAGGGGTTCGAGACCAGCCTAGGCAACTTGGTGAGACCTCGCCTCTACAATAAATCAAAACCATTAGCTGCGCATGGTGGCACATACCTGTGGTTCCAACTACTTGGAAGACTGAGGTGGAAGGATCTCCTGAGCCCAGTAGGTCAAGGCTGCGGTGTCTGTGAGCATGCCAATGCATACCAGCCTGGGAAACAGAGTGAGATTCTGACTCAAAAATAAATAAAATAAAATAAAAAAGAGACTACACAGAAATACATAATAAGAGCACCACAAGAAATGTGGAGTATACCTTTCCTATCTTAAGACCACATTCTAGAAAGATTCAGTGACTTGTCATTCTGAAACTTGCCATAAACTATATCTAATTCTTTGTTACACTGCAGTACACATTACACATACACATGTGTGTACATTTTTATAAAACATTGTATTTAAGATGTCTGATGATTATTTTAAATCCCTTCCAGAAAAGGGACACATTTGACTCTGAATTATGGTGCTAACTCTTATTGACCATATGACATTGGGAAGGAGACAACCTCCCTGGGCTTTAATTTTTGTACATACAAAACAGGGATATTAGTATCTATCTCATGCTGTATAAATTATATAAGATAATGCCACTTAAGTATTGGCCCAGTACCTTTCACTGAGGAGGTGTTCAAGGAACTATAACCATTAATTTTATTATTGTTTCTGTCACTGTTTTTATTCATAGCAGTAGAATTGTCAGTTTTGTAATATCAAGGTGACAAAAAAGATTAGTCTCTCGGTGGCTATTATTCACATATTTATATTCAAGAACATGTACAAGATACAACAATTAAGTTCGCAAACATCCTAGAAAAAGTGCTACATACCTCATTGCTGAATATTACTATGGTGGCCTTTGAAGTACTACCCTTGGGAAGCTATGCACTGATGCCAGTGCCTGATCCACCTCTCAAAGCAATTTTGGAGCTCTTTTTCTGGAATGGCCATCAGAGTTGTCATTGTATTACCCTTGATGTCCTGAATGTCATCAAATGTCATCCTTTCAATATTTCCTTTATCTTTGGGTAAAGAAAAAAGTCACTGGGGACCAGATCAGTTGAGTAGGGAGGGTGTTCAATACAGTTATTTGTATAGTGCTGCCAACATAAGCGCATGGTGGCAAGTTTGCGAACTTGTCAGGCCTCAACAAATAATGACAGCACTGGTGTCGGTGCATAGCTTCCCAAGGGCAGTGCTTTGAAGGTGACCATGGTGATATTCAACAATGAGATATGCAGCACTTTTTCTAGGATGGTTTGTGAACCTAATTGCCAGATCTTGTATTGAAAAGATCTCTCCCAAGATCTTATCAAGAAAAGAAAACTTAATAAGTGCCTGGTAGTGTTCTAACTGCTGTACAAGTATTAATTCATTAAATCAGCATAATAATGAGGTAGCAACTATTATGACACTGCCACATTGTTCTAACAGGGAAGCTTCTGCACTAACCAATGAAAAAGAAGAAGGCAATTTCCAGAAAACCGGTGCTGACAGAATAATCCCATAGAGTCTTTCTGTCTCTCTTTCTTGTACACATTGAAAAAATGGATTACTATTATACTATAACTTTGCTACTTTTCTCCTAACCATGTATCAATGAACATCTATGTTATTATATATAAATCTATCTTATTATTTTTAAAGATTATGGAATTGCAAGTCTGTACTAGAATTTGTATAAAGTACCTTCTGTTGAAGAATACTTAAATGATTTTAAAATCTTCACTTTTATATGCAATACTACAATGACTATCATGATAATTTTCTTCGAATGCCTATTTTTTGTATAGTATGATCATGAAATAAAAGCTACTATTTATTGGGTTCTTATTTGCCAGGTATTGTGCTAAGCACTTGATACACATCATTGCATTTGAACCTCATGTGAATCTTATGAAGTTGATGTGCATTGCTTGGACTCTCCAGATATTTTTGCACAGAACCTCTACTTGAGATGACAAGTTGGGGCTAGGATGTTACCTTGAATTATTACTATTAATATTATTTTGTTTCTTGTTTACAGCAAAGCTCCTCCCGACCCTCAACTTTATCAAAATATCATGGACCAAAGTTGTACATATTTATGGTGTACAATATTATCTTTTGATGCATCAGTAGGCTCTAAAATTATTCAATCAAGCTAATTAGCCTATCTATCACCTCATGTACTTAGCATTCTTGTGGTTACCTTGTAGCAATTTTTAAGTGTACAGTACTTCGTTGACTATAGGCATTGTGATGTACAATAAATCTCCAGAACGTATTCATTCTAACTGAACTGAAATTTTGTGTACTTTACCAACATCTCATCTTTTTTTTTTTCTTTTTTGAGTAAGCAGGATTTATTGAGAGGACAGAAAAATCTCCCACAGCAGGAGGGGACCCGAAACTGTTGCCCAACATCTCATCATTTTACACCCCACCCTCACTCTGCAGCCCCTGACAACTACCATTCTACTTTGTTTCTATAAATTTGATTCGTTTCGGATCCCATTTTTAAGTGAGACCGTGTGACAATTATCTGTCTGTGCTTGGCTTATTTCACTTAACACAGTGTTCTTCAGGCTCATTCATATTGTTACAAATGACAGGATTTTTTTTTTTTTTTTTTTTGAGTTGGAGTCTCACTCGTCGCCCAGACGCTCCCGGCCACTACAGCCTCGACCTGCTGGGCTACGGTGATCCTCCCGCCTCAGCTTTCCAAGGAGCCAAAACTACAGGCATGCGCTACCATGCCTGGCTAATTTTTGATTTATTGTAGAGACGTGGTCTTGCCAAGTTTCCTGGGTGGGTCTCGAACCCGCGGGCTCAGGCAATCCACTTGCCTTGGCCTCCCAAAATACTGGGATTTCCTGGCTGAGCCACCGAGCCCGGCCTGGGATTTCTTTTTTATAGAAGGCTGAGTAGTAGTATTCTATTGTGTAGATATAGCCCATTTTCTTTATTCATTTCTCCATTAATGACTGCTTGAGCTGTTTCCATATCTGGGCTATTGTAAATAATGCTGCATTTAACATGGGGATGCTGACATCTCTTCAAGATACTAATCTCACCTCTTTTGGATATGTACCTAGAAGTGAGATTTCTGGATCATATGGTGGTTCTATTTTTAATTTTTTGAGGAACTTTTGTACTGTTTTCATAGTGACTGCACCAGTTTGTATTTTTACTAACAATGTGCAAGTGTTCTCTTTTCTCCACATTCTTGCCAACACTTTTTATTTTTTGTCTTTTGATAGTAGCTCTTCATAAAGGTGTGACAGGTGTAAGAAGTCATTGTGGTTTTGATTTGCATTTTTCTGACAAATTGTGACATCGAACATTTTTCACATACTTGGCAATCATTGGAATATCTTCTTTTGAGAAATATCTATTCAAATCTTTTTACTCATTTTTTAAAAATTAGATTATTTGTTTTGTAGTTGAGTGCTTAACACGTTTGGATATTCTTTTCATATACATGATTTGCAAACATTTCCTTCCATTCAATAGGTTGTCTCTTTACACAGCTACTTGTTTCTTTTATTGTGTAGAGTTTTTAGTTTGGTGAAATATCATTTCTCTATTTTTGCTTCTGTTGCCTGTGCTTTTGAAGGCATATGCACAAAATCATTGTCTAGACCAATGTAAAGAAATTTTTCCCTATGTTTTCTTTGAGTAGCTTTTCAGTTTCAGGTTTTACATTTAGTCTTGTGTCTATTTTAAATAGATTTTTGTATAAGGTGTGAGATAACGGTCCAATTTTATTACTTTTCAAGTGACTATTCAGTTGTCCTTACACCACTTATTGAAGACACCATTCTTTCCTCTTGTGTGTTCTTTGCACCTTTGTCAAAGATCAGTTGAGCAAATGTGTGAATTTCTTTCTGGGAGCTCTATTCTGTTCCATTGGTCTGTATGTTTTTGTGCCATTGCCATGATGTTTTGATTATTATAGCTTTGTTGTGTATTTTGAAATCAGGTAGTGTGATGCTTCCGGGTTTGTTATTTTTACTGAAAATATCTATGGCTATTGTGTGGGGGGGGGTGGGTGTCATATAAATCATAGAAAAATGTCATTGTAATTGTAACAGGGGTTGCATTGCATCTGTAGATAACTTTGGTAATAGGCACATTTCCAATTCATGAGCATGGAATGGTCTTCCATGTATTTACATATTCTTCAATTTATTTTATCTGTGCTTTGCAGTTTTCAGTGTATAGATCTTTTGCCTTCCTGATGGAGCTTATTCTTAAGTCTTTTTCTTATGCTATTGTAAATGGAATTGCTGTTGTTTTGATTATTGTGAATGACCTGTTAGTGTAATGCTAACACATTGTTAACAGAAATGGTACTGTTTTTGATATGTTGGTTTTGTACCCTGCAACTTTTCTGAATTCACTTATTAGTTTTGATAAATTTTGGTGAAGTCTCTACAGTTTCCTATATAGATAATTATGTCATATGGAAACAGAGACAATATTACTTTGTTTTTTCCAATTTGGTTGTCAGTTTTTTTTCTTCTCCCCCCCCCCCCCCCCCCCCCCCCCCCCCCCCCCCC
>NW_007245102.1:591483-605299 GCF_000164805.1 Carlito syrichta
CCCTTTTTTTCTTCTCCCCCCCCCCCCCCCACTGCCCTCTCCCCACCCACACTCCAACTTCTCTGGCTAGGACTTTCCATACTTCATTGAATAGCGAAGGAAAAGTGATAAGAGCATGCATCCTTCTCTTGTTTGTGTCTCACCACTGAATACAGTGTTAACTGTGGACTTGCTATATATGGCCTTTATGATGTTAAGATACATTCCTTCAACAACTAATTTGTTGAGAGTTTTTAAAAATCATAACAGCATCAGTAAAAGTTAACTGACCTCAAACCAGGCAAAGTGGGGACCAAAGGGAGGCCCAAACTTTATCTGTGAAATGCCCACCTGTATACCTAATCCTGAATTGCACCCCACATCTTTAAAAAAAAAAAAAAAGATTACTGATGTTTTCAAATGCTTTTCTGCATCTATTGAAATGACCATATGATTTTTAGGCTTCATTCTGTTAATGTGATGTATCACATTTATTGATTTGTCTATGTTGAAGCACCTTTGCAATCCAGGAATATCCCATGTGATGACAGTGTATAATCTGTTTTATGTCCTGTTGAATTTAGTTTGCTAATAATATGCTGAGGATTTTTGCATCTATGCTCATCAACAATATGAGCTTATAATTTTCTATTATTGTGATGTTTTTGTTTGTCTTTAGCATCAGGGTAATGCTATTCTCATAAATGAAGTTAGAAATGTTCCATCCTCTTAAAGTTTTTTAAACAATTTGAGAAGAATTGGCATTTATTCTTCTTTAACTGTTTCATTGAATTTACCTGTGAAGCCATCAGGTCATGAACTTTTTGTTGTTGCGAAGTTTTAGATTGCTGATTTTATCTTTTTATTCATTGTCAATCTGTTCATATTTTCTATTTCTTCATGATTCAATCTTGGTATATTGTTTTTTTCTAAAAATTTGTCAATTTCCTCTAAGTTATCCAATTTGTTGATGTATAATTGTTCACATTAGTCTTTTATTATCCTTAGTATTTCTGTAGTATCAATTGTAATGTTTTCTCTTCCATTTATAATTGTATTTCTTTGAGTCTTCTCTATTTTTTCTTAGATTATCTAGCTAAAGTTTTTGTCAATGTGTTTATCTTTTTAAAAATCTTATTTTTATTGATCTTTTGTATTAATTTACTAGTCTCTATTTCACTTATTTCTAATCTGATCTTATTTCCCTTCTTCTGCTGACTTTGGGCTTAGTTTGCTCATTTTATAGTTCTTTCAAGTTAAAGTTAGGTTTTTTATTTGAGATATTTATTTTCTTCTTTTTTAAAAATATTTTTTATTTTGATATTGTGGGGTACAGTTAAGGGTTAGGTATACAAATATGCTTCGTTCAGGCACCCTTGTTGATAAGGGGTGTCTCCCTGTCCCCAGACAGATACTGACTACCGTTAATTCCACTTCCCTTCCCCTCCCCCCATGGTTTCCCACCACTGTCAGTACTTTTTTAATAGTATTATGATGGATGTTCAAGGTTCGCTATATGAGTGAGAACATGTGATACTCAGATCTTTGTTTCTGTGAGAGGTCACTCAGTATTATTGACTCTAGTTCCATTCAGGTTGCTGCGAAATTCATGATTTTGTTCTTTTTCATGGCTGCGTAGTATTCCATCATGTATATGTACCACATTTTTTAAATCCAGTCCTCTTTTGATGGACAGTATGGTTGATTCCAGTTTCTTGCTATTGTGAACAGTGCTGCAATAAACATACGTGTGCAGGTATCTTTTTGATCGAGTGATTTGAGTTCTTCAGGGTATATTCCCAGTAGGGGGATTGTGGGGTCATATGGGAGGTTGATATTTAGAGCTTTTAGGAATCATCATACTGTTTTCCACAGAGGTTGCACCAGTTGGCACTCCCACCAACAGTGTAGGAGTGTTTCCTTTTCACCACATCCTCTCCAGCAACTGTTATTTTTTGAGTTATTGATAATTGCCATTCTGACTGGAGTTAGGTGGTACCTCAGTATGGTTTTGATTTGCATCTCCTTGATGATTAGTAAGGTTGAACATTTCTTCATGTGTCTGTTGGCTGCTCGGATATCTTCCTTTGAGAAGTGTCTGTTCATATCTTTTGCCCACTTTATAATGGGTTTATTTGTTTTTTTCTTTTCAGCACATTTGAGTTCCTCGTAGATCGAAGATGGTAAGCCTTTGTCGGACCCGGAGTTGACAAATATTTTTTCCCAGTCTGTGGGCTGTCTCCCTGCTCTCTTGATGGTTTCTTTGGCTTTGCAGAAGCTTGTCAGTTTAATGAGGTCCCACTTGTCTATCTTATATCTTATAGCCTATGGGTTTCGGGTTTTGTTCAGGAATTGGATGCCAGTTCCAATTTCCATAAGGTTGTGTCCTTCATTTTCTAAGGTTCTTATGGTTTGAGGTTTTACATTTAGGTCTCTGATCCATTTAGAGTTAATTTTTGTGTCTGGGGACAGATAGGGGTCTTGTCTGAGTCTTCTGCATGTGGTCAGCCAGTTTTCCCAGAACCATTTACTGAATATGTTCTCCTTTCCCTAGTGGTAGGTGGTGGAAGCTTTGTCGAATATGAGTTGGTTGAGAAATTCATGTTTAGCTTCTGGAATCTCAATTCTAATCCATTGGTCTATATGCCTGTTTTTGTACCAATACCAAACTGTTTTGATGATTGTAGCTTTATAGTAAAGTTTGAAGTCTAGTAATGTGATACCTACTGCCTTTTTTTTTTTTTTTGCTGAGGATTGTTCTGGCTATTCTTGGTCATTTGTGTTTCCATATGAATTCCTGTATTGTTTTTTCTAGGTCTGAGAAGAATGTTGCTGGTAATTTGATGGATATTGCATTAAATCTGTAGATTGCCTTCGGTAGGATGGACATCTTCACAATGTTGATTCTTCCAATCCATGAGCATGGAATCTTTTCTTTTCTTTTCTTTTCTTCTTAATGTAGGCATGTATTACTATAAACTTACCTCTTAATACTGATTTTACTGTATTCTATAAGTTTTGGTATATTGTATTTTCATTTGTCTCAAGATTTTTAAAATTTTAAAAAATTTGACTCATTGTTCTGGAGTGCATTGTTTCATTTCCACATATTTGCAAATTTTCCAGTTTGCCTCTTGATATTGATTTCTAGTTTCATATCGTTATGATCAGAAAAGATATTTGATATGATTTTAATCTGCTTTAATTTGTTAAGACTTGTTTTGTGGTCTAACATATCATCTATCCTGGACAATGAACTGTTTGTATTTGAAAAAAGTATATATTCTGTTGTTGTTGGATAAGATATTTTGAATATGTTTGTTAGGTCCATTTGTTCATAGCATTGTTCAAGTCTGCTCTTTAATTAATGATTTTCTGTCTGGGAAATTTATCCATTATTGAAAGTGAGGCATTGAAGCACCCTAGTATCATGGCATTGCGTCTAATTATCCCTTTAGTTTTGTTCATACTTGCTTTAGGTATTTAAATTTTCCAGTGTTGGGTGCATCTATATTTATAATTCTTATATTAACTTGATAAAATGACTCCTTTATCATTATATAATTGTCTCATTTGTCTTTTGCAACAGAGTTTTACAGTTTTTAAAGTTTATTTTGTCTGACATAAATATAGCTATTTTTGTTCTTTTGGGTTACCATTTGCATGGGATATCTTTTTCAGTTCCTTCACTTTCAGCCTACATGCATCTCTAACAATAAAATCCTGAGTCCATGGAGGGCTAGCCTGGTGCATGGAGCATAGATCTAGGCTGACCTAGAGCTTGGGTTCACAGGGTCTGCCCTGGCACCAGGGTCTCTATGGCAGGTCTGCTGAAGCATGGTGGTGGTGGGGTGGCTTGAAACTTGTGGCCACAGGGTCTCCCTAACTTTTAAGTTGCCAAGCCAGAATTGAATTGGTAAGTCTCACATGAAAGCTTTACACTGAATTGCTCCACAAATACCTCCTGTGGGAATAAATTCCCAGGAATGCTATTGGAAAGTTAAAGGACAGATGCACTGAAAATGCTGAGTTTCTGACCTGACCTGGCACCGGGGAAGCCTATAACCTTTATCTTTGGAAGACAGCCTAGAACTTGGGCAAGCCTGAAACTTGAGGTCTTGAGAGCTGCCCTGCTTCCTGGGTACCTGTATGCCTACCCTGGTGCCAGGATATACTGGGGTAGGCCTGATGCTGGGGTATACAGAAAAGTCAGGTGATCACTCCTTCCACAGTGTAGAGAACAATTCTTCACACTGTACTGCCTTGGCTTGTGGGAGGCTTGACTTGGGTAATGTGAAACTGTCTTTCCTACCCTCTTCAATGCATCTTTTTATTATTTCTGTACTACTGAGGTACTATAGTCTCTTACACAAGTTCCTTAGATCTGATAAAAGGTTATTTTTTGTGTGACTGGATAGTTGTTCTGCTTTATACTTTGGTGAAGAGATGAGAGCTGGAAAGTCCTATTCTATCATCCTACTGACATCATGCCCAGCTTGAACTCCTTTCACCACGTGTTGACCCAGTCCTGTTTTTAATACAAAGAAAAGAAGATTTATTCTAAAATGCACAAAGGCACCTCTTGGCTGTAAAATCCTGTATATTTGGGCTGCTTTTATTGAGAGAAATTTGTCTAATTTGCACCAAGGCACTTTATGGGCCAGGATGACCCTAAAGGTCTCCCTAACGTTTAAGTTGCCAAGCCAGATTTGAATTGGTGAGTCTCACATGAAAGCTTTACACTGAATTACTCCACAAATACCTCCTGTGGGAATAAATTCCCAGGAATGCTATTGGAAAGTTAAAGGACAGATGCACTGAAAATGCTGAGTTTCTGACCTGACCTGGCACCGGGGAAGCCTATAACCTTTATCTTTGGAAGACAGCCTAGAACTTGGGCAAGCCTGAAACTTGAGGTCTTGAGAGCTGCCCTGCTTCCTGGGTACCTGTATGCCTACCCTGGTGCCAGGATATACTGGGGTAGGCCTGATGCTGGGGTATACAGAAAAGTCAGGTGATCACTCCTTCCACAGTGTAGAGAACAATTCTTCACACTGTACTGCCTTGGCTTGTGGGAGGCTTGACTTGGGTAATGTGAAACTGTCTTTCCTACCCTCTTCAATGCATCTTTTTATTATTTCTGTACTACTGAGGTACTATAGTCTCTTACACAAGTTCCTTAGATCTGATAAAAGGTTATTTTTTGTGTGACTGGATAGTTGTTCTGCTTTATACTTTGGTGAAGAGATGAGAGCTGGAAAGTCCTATTCTATCATCCTACTGACATCATGCCCAGCTTGAACTCCTTTCACCACGTGTTGACCCAGTCCTGTTTTTAATACAAAGAAAAGAAGATTTATTCTAAAATGCACAAAGGCACCTCTTGGCTGTAAAATCCTGTATATTTGGGCTGCTTTTATTGAGAGAAATTTGTCTAATTTGCACCAAGGCACTTTATGGGCCAGGATGACCCTAAAGGTCTCCCTAACGTTTAAGTTGCCAAGCCAGATTTGAATTGGTGAGTCTCACATGAAAGCTTTACACTGAATTACTCCACAAATACCTCCTGTGGGAATAAATTCCCAGGAATGCTATTGGAAAGTTAAAGGACAGATGCACTGAAAATGCTGAGTTTCTCTGAAAAATGCTTTTGCTTATTTACATTGCATTAATAGTTTTGTTTCTCCATACACTAGGTAAGCCTGCATATCAAAATTCCTTTTTTATATATTAGATTTGTATTATCACACTGCAAAATATTGTCAGATAGCTACATTTTTTTTTCTTGGAGTTTTGTTGTTATTTATGGTGGTCCCATACTTTTCTGTTATTTGACTTTTTGTGTTAAAAGTAAAAATGAGGCTAGACTTGGTGGCTCAACCTGTAATCCCAGCACTTTGGGAGACCGAGGCAAGTGGATTCCCTGAGCCCGCAGGTTTGAGACCAGTTTGAGCAACTTGGTGAGACTTTATCTTGACAATACATAAAAAAATTAGTCGGGTAGTTAGTGTGCACCTGTAGTTCTGGCTACTGGAAAGGCTGAGGCGGAAGGATCGCTGGAGCCCAGCAGGTCAATACTGGGGTGGCCGTGAGTGTGCCACTGCACTCCATCCTGGGTGACAGAGTAAGACACCAACTCAAAAAAAAAAAAAAGTAAAATGAATGTTTAATAATCATGGCAAATTGATGTTGTGGTGCCATTGATTTTCTGTGCTTATGCAAGTTGATTTGTCATACAAAAATATCAAAGTTCTACTGTACTACTTCATATAGAGACTGCTCACACAAAATTTTAGACTTCTTTTGAATGATGTTTTCAAGTTTGTGAGAGCAGATATAAATACTAAGATATTTTGCTGTATTTTTAAAGGCCTTTTGATCCATTGCAAGTGGTATGAACAAAATCAATTTTATTAAGATATTGCCAACCATAATCTTTATCTATAGACAGTGTATGTGCTTTATATTAAACTACTTCAAAGCTTGTGTTAGTGGAATCATCAAGGTCCTCCAGTACAGAAGCACTTGTAAATTGCTAGTGTGTCCTTTCATCTTGAAGATCTTCTGATGTGGAGACTGGATAAAAGTTTGGAACCACTTTTAAAGACTCATTTAAAATTTCATCTGTGCAGATGCAGATTTTATTTGTATTTCTTTGACTCAAGAAAGAAATACACTTTTTATTAGATTAGTTCAAATCTTATCTTCCCTTTTAATCTACTTCATGCATTTACATTTTAATTTGGTTTATCATCTTTTTACGCCCAGTAAACATGTAAACTTAAATAAAAAATTATATCTTGCTCTCAACTCAATAGAATGGCTCAGAAGAGGTAGAAAAATGGAGCTCAGCTGTTCTTACTCTTTCCTAGAAGTCTACTAAAGGTTCCCCCAAAGAAGAATTACAGACCTTAGTCTAACACAATTTAAACAAATAATAGCTGACATTTATTAAAGGGTTGCTATATGCAACCCCAAACACTTTGCTTGTGATGATTTGTTTTATCCTATGTATCCCACTTTGCAGATAAAAAATATAGAGGCATAGATAGGTTGAGGTAAAGTGGATTTGAACCAAGTAGTTTGGTTCATCTCTCTTGACTGTTATGTTATACAACAGAGAGAAGAAAGTTTGCTTTAAGTTTCACAGGGTCCACTTTTGATCGTGTTTTCAGGAGAAAAATGCAATTAAGTGAAATGGATATTTTTTACACTTTCTCCCCATTACTGTGCTGCTCTTAAGACTCAGCTCTGCTCTGTTGATTTTAGTAAAATAAAGGAGAGTAAATGCATCAGCAAACTTTGTAATGGAGAGCTGATTATGATTTAGTAACAAATACCACCTTGCAGAAATTGACTCTAACTAACTTTAAATAAACGGCATTTTTTCACTTCATAAGAGAATGACAAGAGAAAGGAGGAAGACCAGATTACAGCACAAGAATGAAACCCGAGCATCTAAGACACACTCTAGAAACACAAACTCCTCTTAATAAAGCTTTCTTTATTTTTTATTTTTTTGAGTTGGGGTCTTACTCTGTTGCTGAGGCTAGAGTGCCATGGCACAATCAGGGCTCACCACAGCCCTGACCTTCTGGACTCTGGCAATTCTTCCATCATAGCCTCCCAAGAGTAGCTGGGACAAGTGTGTGCCACCATACCTGGCTAATTATTTATTTGTTTATTTGTATAGACAATGTCTCTTTATGTTGCCTAGGCTTGTCTCCAACTCTTGGACTCAAGCAATTCTCCTCCCTTGGCCTCTCAAAGTGCTGAGATTACAGACATGAGCCACTGGACCTGGTTTTTTTTTTTTTTAGTGAAGCTTTCTAGTCAACTCTTCGCTTTCTCTTTCTTTATGAAGTCTTTCTAGGTTATGCTCTAATAGTAATGATAGGTAGTAACTGTGATACTACTAGCTTAGCAGCAGCTGTAGCAATAATCCTAGAATTTAGCAGCAGATAGATCTGACTCCAAAAACTGGTCATACTTGTTGTGTGACCTGATGGACTTAATTAATCTCTTCCAGGCCTAATTGCTTTAACTGTGAAACGTGCATGAGAATATCTATTTTACAGAATAGTTAGGAATAAGTGACATGATGAATGCAATCACCTAGATTGCACCTGTCACATAATAGGTCCTTAATATCAGTAATAATGTTAGTTTCTTCTCCCCTCTCCCCTTTGGTTATTCCATGTTTTTAATTAGAATGGAAAGAACAGAAGTCTGGCAATTTCCAAAAGCACTATTCATCCTCCAATATTGGCATGCTATTGTTCATATCTCCAATATCAACTACTCTGGGCATCTAAAATAGTTATTGAGTGCTTTTGTGGACTTTTTATGGTTTTTCTACTATTCTTGTTCAGCTTAAGGGTACATAAGAATCCTCTTGTAACACATGAATTCAGCCTTAGTTTTCAAATCGTATATCATCACTGACAGCAAAGTTTAAAATTCAACTGTAGAAGCAGATAGTATTAAAGCCCTCAAGGCCCATTACTTTTATTCTTATTCATGTTCTTTAGAGAGTCTCATTAAGACATTTGTCTTTTTCTTGAGTCTCAAGTACAAAGTTATTGGTTCTTTTCATCTGGATGCTGAATTACAGTGGGTATTAGAGTGAGGCTGGCTCAGTAATCATAGAGAATTTTTGCTAACAAGTAAAAGTTTATGTAAACTTTTATGTTGTCTGTGTTTTTTTACAAATGAATAATCAAAACAATGGGCCAATGATGAAGACAAACTCAGCTTTGTTTTGTTTGTTTGTTTGTTTGAAACTTTTATAAACTCAGTTTTGACTGGAAACAACGCCACTCCTGGCCACACACACAATCTGGTCAAGGTTTTTTTCTCCCTCAGGAACAAAGATAGAAAAATGTGTCAGTTAGACCTTAGTGATTGCAAGCAACAGAATCTGTTTTTAACTAATTTATGCAGGAAAAAAACCAATGACATCACTTTGCTAAATGATGAGTAGAGTACTGGGCAGGCTAATGAGAAGGTTGATGAGAAGACAAGAGAATCAAGTTCCTAAAAGAATAAGACTCAGGAAAGATTCATGAATCTAGATAATCAGAATGACTCAGAATGAATATGCTTCAACCGATACCTTTTCCTGAACTTACATCATGAATTCTCAAATTTTAAAGTTTTAAAAAAGAGAATACGATTGAAGTAGTTTGGGTTGGGGGATAGGAAGTAGGCAGGACATGGTAAATGAGAGTCCCATCAGAACTGAACAGTGTGGAGACAAAATTACTCTGTAAGTTACCAAAAGAAGAAAAAAAGAGTGAATGGATGCTAAGTCATCACAAATCAGAAAGCAGATAAACAAGCAAATGAACATTAGGGGACTGAATGAGTCCTTCCTCGCAATGGCTCAGTTATTTGGAAGCACATTTTTTTTTTTTTGAGTTGGAGTCTCATTCTGTCCCCCAGACTGGAGTGCAGTGGCCACTCCCAGCCACCGCAGCCTCGATCTGCTGTGCTCCGGCGATCCTTCTGCCTCAGCCTTCTGAGTAGCCGGAACTACAGGCACGCGCTACCATGCCCGGTTGATTTTTGATTTATTGTAGAGATGAGGTCTCGCCAAGTTGCCCAGGTGGGTCTCGAACCCTCGGGTTCAGGCAATCCACTCACCTCAGTCTCCCAAAGGCGCGGGATTACAGGCTGAACCACCGAGCCCGGATTGGAAGCACATTTTAATAAAGATCTTTTAATAATTTTTCAAAAGTAATGTCCTATTAGATTTGAAGTGAAATAATATATAATAAAACTTACTGAACAAGCAATGCTTGCTAGCCATTTTTAGCCACATTAGAAACAGAAATTTATCTTATTCTGGTTCTGCCACTGACCAGATATATGACTTTCAGTTGATTATATCACTTTTCTGGATATCCAATCATGCATATTTAGAATGAGAAAATTGGGTCAAAATCTCTCCAAGACACCAACTACAGAATAAGAATGATCCTTGGGGACAGGGGTGGTAATCTTAGCATTTTGAGAGGCCGAGGCAGGAGGATCATTTGAGACCAGGAGAATGAAACCAGTGAAATTCTATATTTACACAAAATAAAAATTTAAGGACTAGCCAGGCATGGTGACACACACCTGTATTCCCTGTTATTAGGAAGGCTGAAGTGGGAGGATCCCTTGAGTCCAGGGTTTCAAGGCTGCAGTAAGAGATGCTCACACCACTGTACTCCAGCCTAGATGACAGAGCAAGACCTTGTCTCTAAATAAATAAATAAATATCAATCCTTGGTTCACTTTTTTAAAAAAACTTAATTCAAACTGATCAGGTGAGTTAGTTTCTGGCCATGCGTTTAAGCTTTGCTCATTATGAGCAGCAGTCATTTTTCTTGATTAACTCATCTTGCTCCAATAATAAAAAAATACATAATTATTATCGTCAAGGATCCAAAAATATGGCTCACTATCCAGTTCCAATTAATAATGTGTGACTTGTTAAAAACAGATTTTATTCATTTGAAAGGTTTAATAGTACCCAGTTTCAACTTAGTTCTCTTGGGAAAATATTTAGCATGCATTTAACTAGCTTGACACATACAACTAATTAATTTGTCTAAAGTGAAGTATTATATGAATCATAAACAAAGAAAGAACTGAAAATTGAAATGGTGCCAGAATTAAAGTTTAATGAGCCTCAGGTTGTTTTATTGTTGTTGTTGTTTTGGGTCCTTATTTATATTAAATATGGTATTTAGATAAATGTTATGTCATCTTCAGATAGAAAATCAAAATGTCATATATAAGAATGGGAGCTCTTTATGTATTTTCAGAAATTGAAAGAACTTTCACAAATCTAATTTTTAAGGAATGTGTTTAAATGACACAGATTAAATGATGATGGACAGATAGGGTGACCACCTAAAATGGGCCACTGTGCCTCTCTTGAGCCCAAACCTGGAGTTTCCCGGAAGCAGAGGGAGGTGGATGGAGCTAAGAAGAATATTTGCCTTATAGAACTTATCAAATATTCAGTCCTTTCCATTTTGGGTGTGGTTATACATTAATTAAATATTCAGTACTTTCCATTTTTGGTGTGGGTATGCATTTATTAAATATTCAGTACTTTCCTTTTTCTGGTGTGGATACGCATTCATTAAACATTTAGTGCTTTCCATTTTTTGGTGTGGCTATACATTTACTATGAAAAGGTCTTGGGAAACAGAAGTTGATTATGTTCTAGAGTGAGGGGATAACAGTCCCCCAAAGTAGAAGGGTATCAAGCGCCATGAGCGGGAGAGAGATAGAGAGACATGATTTTTGTTGTGATAGTCCCTCATTCCCAACCTCCTTTGCTTTTCACCAGTGTTGCCTCAGAAAGATCATGGCTCAGCCCATCATTAATGCAAAGCAAAAAAATGTCAGCATCATTTCAGCTTGGGGTGTGGTAGAGAAATACCATCTAACTGTGGTGAGCTGAAGGTAACAGATGTAGGTAGATTTTGCTGGCCATGGACTGTGTATTACCTCTCTCCTCACTTCTTTCTCAAACCTGAAAGTGAGAAAATATATCCCTGTAACCTGTTGGTGGAAGTGTAAGAAGATTCTTTTCAAGGTAGAGTTGCCTGGGGTAGAAGAGTTGGGAAGCGAGGCTCTCTGCTTGAAAGTATACCTCTTTCGATGTCAACTTACTGGAGCCTACCAAGAAGGGACTGGGCTTCTTTTGCTACTCTCCCTTCATGCTCACCATTGGCCCAGTGGCTGACACATCTAGGGGAAAGGAACCACAGGAAATGCTAGCCATGTATCTGAGGAGAACACTCACTATAGACAGAAGTCAACACATTTATGATGTTACAGTGCACATTGCTGTAAATAAGGTGGTGATAGTACCTAAGCAAAACATTAGGGTTGGAATTACCTTATTCTTTTCTATTATTGGGGAATAGTGGATTAGTAGGAAGATACCTGCTATGACAATTATGTCAGAGTGGAGTGGGGTGGGAAAAGGTGTTGGATATGGACCAGATGGAAAAGGATTGAGAAAAATAAAATCTTCAAGGAGATAAGGAAAGATATTGGTATAGCAGGAACAAGCAGTTATAGAGAAAAATAGTTTGAAAGATTGGGTATGAAATATATAAAAATTCAAGTAAACAACTCAATGAATGCATTGAAAACAACTAAAAAATACATGAGTGACTAGAAAGATCAGGTTTAGAAACTCTTTTCATAAATCCTAAGAAGGGATCATTGAGGAACAGAGAGATGAGAAGTAGAAATGGAAAATTAACACACATGGGGGTGAGGAGTCTCAGCAGCCAGATGATGGAATTTCCATAAGAGAGGGAAAAATAACTAATAAATGAGAGAGAATAATTGAAGAACTAATTTATCCTATTTTCTCAGATTAAAATAAAGAAACCCCAATTTTAGAGGCCCTCATAGAATACCAAATAAAAATGAACAAACAGAACAAGGTTAAAAAATTAAAAATTCTTGAAAGCATTAAGCTAAATTGTAAGAATATCAATAAAAAACTGGGAAAGTCTATAAAACTTGCAGGGCAAAGGTAGATTATTTCATTAGAAATAAGATTAGATTGCATCAGACACCTTAAAAACTAGCAAAGAATAAAATAAAATATATTTTCAAATAAAAGAACTCTGATGTATTTTATATTTGTCTAACTCTTCACACAAATGTGAGAGAAAGACACAAATATTCTCAGGCATATAAGACTCCAGATGTTTTACCACAGAAAGACTAGTTTTAAGAGGAATCTTAGAGAATGTATCTCATTAAAAATAATGAGAATTTCAGGAGGATATTACTAAATCTCTGGGAATCAAGGATGAGTAAATAACTTAGCAAAATTTATCTTTTTAGAAATGAACGGGCGTACAATGTGTATTGTTGGGTCTCAGACCATAATACCCCAAAGTAGGGCTCCTTGGCCTATGAGTACATTGAGCTAGAGGAGATTGGAAGGCCTTTTTGACCTTCTGCCTTCCTGTCTCCCATCTTGCTTTCTCCCCACAAAGTGAGTCATAATATCCAGAGTTCATCTTTCCCAAGGTAGGTCAAAGATACTACCATCCCTCTTGCCCAAAGCAAGATATAAAACTTACAAAGGACATTCTCTCCCTTCTTGCCTGAAAACCGTCATTACAAGAATGTCCTGCCCCACACTAGAAGGAAGGAATGCTACACAGAGAGATCAAGAAAAATCTGAGCAGGCAGGCCTTGTTGAGTTTGCCTTGACTCAGACTATCAGTATTAGATCTTATCTTTTTGTTCAGTCACATTTCTACATGACTGTCCTTTCTTCATCAAACCTGACCATAAAAATAGACAGGATTTTCTGAGTCTTTGGGTCATCATTTCTGAAGGCTCCATGTCACATAAAACTTAGATTAAATAAGTCTGCTATGCTTTTCGCTTGTTAACCTGTCCTGTTATAAGAGTGACCCTTAAGATGGGCGAGAAAAGGTATCACATCTTTCTTGGTGTTTGGGATTGGGCTAGTAGAGTAATATCTAACTGAGGTGAGCTGAACATGACAAGTGTAGGTAGACTGACTGGCCAGGGACTACGTATTATCTCTTTTCCTCTCTTCTTTTGAAACCTGAAGGTGAAAAAAGTATGTCCCTGTTACACATTGGGGTGAGCATAACAATCCAGAGCTAAAATTCTATAGTACAAGCATAAGGTAGAAGAATGGCACTACTAAGTATTTATATTGTTAAATAACATCTCAATATTTCTTTTTTTTTCCTTTTTTAATTTTTTAAAATTTTATAATTGATATTTTTTATTATGATATTGTGGGGTACAGTTAAGGGTTAGGTATACA